>NC_072767.1:35348744-35605338 GCF_022539595.1 Amphiprion ocellaris
GTTTGTGGAGATCAGAAGATAACATTAGTTTGATCGATGCCTTCAACTACTAGTAGACTTTATCTGGAAAGCAGTTTTCTGAAATGAGTTCTTAGTAAATCTGTCCACAATCAAACCAAGAACATAGAAAGAGGAAATGTTTGAAGAAACAACTTGATGTTTTTATTTCAGACTAGAAAACACTTTAAGACCTTTATCTGTTTATGCTCTTTTTGATCGTTTTATTGTTTCTTCTGTTTAATTTGATCTTCTAAAGTCTAACTGGTGTCTTTTCAAATGTTTTGTCTTTAGTTTGATTCTTCTTAAATGTTTAGTTTTGCTCTTTTCTCACCTTTTGTTCTTTTCTAATGTCTAATTTGATTTCCAAATGTTTTGTCTTTTTAATGTTTAATTGTTTTTTTCAAATGTTTTATCGGCTTGTTTGAAAATTTTCCTTTCCTTTCCAATGTTTAATTTTTCCATTAAATCTTTAAGGTTTTTCTTTTTAAATGTTTTACCACCTTTTAATGTTTAATTTTCTTTTTAAATGCTTCATTGTATTTTCTGTTTAATTCCTATTTAAAGATTAAAGATTTAATTTTCTCATTAAAAATTAAATTTTTTAATTAAATGCTTTGTCTTTCAAAGGTTTAATAATCTAATTATATGTTTAGTATTTTTTAAATGTTTAATGTTCTTGTTTAATTGTATTTTTTTTAAATGTTTAATTATCTAAAATATTTCATCTTTCTTTTCAAAAAATTTTGTTTATTTTCATAATTACATATTTTGTAGCTTCTGTTTCATAATCTAATTCAATATTTTGCCTGTTTAATATTTAATTGTATTTAATGTTTAATTTTTTTAAGTTTTATTGTATTAAATGTTTTTTTCCTTTGATTGCTTTCTTAAATGTAGTTTATTTCTCTAATCTTTTTTTTCTGTCAAGATTTTAACCCCAACCTTGAAAATGAAACAAACCCTTAAATCACAATGAAAATACTTCTGTTGTCACAATCATGAGTTGGTCAATTATTCAGTTTATCAATTCAACTTTATTTGTTTAGCACCTTTCACACAGATGACAAAACTAAACAAGCAAAGAGAATAAACTATGATTAAAACTCAAAAATATATTTTTAAAAACAAGAGTTAACATGGTAATAAAATCTGTTGTGTCCAGGGGATGGAGGGAGTTTATTGAAGTCTTCTTGGGCTCACATGGGAAATCATTTAAAATATAAACTTGATATTCAGTCTAATGAAACTGCAGAGCGACAGAAGAAGCAACAATATCTCCTGTTTTCTCCTTTAATGAGTCGACTCTTCTTGTGCTTTCAGACCAAAGAACTACAGACTCTTCACAACCTGCTCAAACTCTTGGTACAGGACCTCACCACACGGGTCAAGAAGGTGTCCGTCTCATTTCTACTCTGAAACTCACCTTCTCCTGCTCAAACTGCTGACAAATGTTTCTGCTGCTCTAAAGTCTGCTCTCCAGAACTTCCTAAAAACTCTCAAAGTCTCTTCTGCTGCAGGTTGCTTTGTAGAACTGTTCCAGAAAACCTCACTAAACCACATGGAGGGGCCTCAAGATAGTCGTCCAAATGAAACCGTACAAAAACCAAACTAGCACAATCCAAACACTAAAGTCTCCTGCAGCCTACCAGAGAACTTCTTTAAACAGAGAATCAGGACAGGACCTCTTACCTTCTGGACAACCAGCGTTGGTTGACAAACAAGAATACAGAATGTGTCTGACCAAAAACCTCTAAAGACTCAATACAGCCAAGATAAAGACACAACTCAGCTGCACCAAATCCACTAATCACTGCACACAGTAGCACCATGTGCTGCCTGTGGCTAAAGAACCACATTTACCAAGACAACTATCCAGTACAAAGCCCTAAAACACACCAAGAAACACATTAAAGACAATTTTACTGCTGGAAGCTGCAAGCCAACGCCTAAAGAACAACCTAAAGCAATGGAACCAAACCCGGTTCAGTTGTGAAGACAAGCAGAGGAAATGTTTGGCTGCAGCTAAATAAAGCAGGAAGACACTGAGCTGCTCAGGTGTTCCTGATAATACCAAGCAGCCACCTGGACAGCCAATAGGAACACAGCTTACTGGAAGTCCAGAGGGCTGGCTTAGTGAAGGAGATCTAGTTTAAAGTTGAAGCAAAAAGTTAACAAAGAAATTTGAAAACCAGCTTCTGATCCCTGAAATCTCTGAATTTTCACACAAAGAACGCCTGAACATGTCAAACTGGTTCCATAGTAGAACCCTCATTGTAAAAACGTCATAGTATGGTGTGTTGCTCAAAAAACATTAGGACCCGGCTTTCTGGAGTATTTTTCACAGCCTGCTTTACAGTATTTCATCATATGGCACATTTTGAATATGAACATGTTGAAAAATTGCATATTTTTTTCGACATAGTATACTATGGCGTTTTTTTTTGCGCCAAAATTCATGAGAATTTTTTTTTCAAAGAAAACATTTCTGGAGTGTTTTTCATGCCCTCCTTTACATTATTTCATCATATGGCACATTTTTACAACATGTTGGAAAAATGACATTTTTTTTTTGACATAGTATACTATGGCGTTTTTTTTGTGCCAAAATTCATGATGATTTTTTTTTCAAAGAAAACATTACCATAGTGTTTTTCACAGCCTCCTTTACATTATTTCATCATATGGCACGTTTTTACAACATGTTGAAAAATCGCATTTTTTTTCGACATAGTATACTATGGCGTTTTTTTTGCACCAAAATTCATGATGATTTTTTTTTCAAAGAAAACCTTTCTGGAGTATTTTTCACAGCCTACTTTACAATATTTCATCATATGGCACATTTTTACAACATGTTGAAAAATTGCATATTTTTTTCGACATAGTATACTATGGCGGTTTTTTTTGCGCCAAAATTCATGAGAATTTTTTTTTCAAAGAAAACATTTCTGGAGTGTTTTTCATGCCCTCCTTTACATTATTTCATCATATGGCACATTTTTACAACATGTTGAAAAAATGACATTTTTTTTTGACATAGTATACTATGGCGGTTTTTTTGTGCCAAAATTCATGATGATTTTTTTTTCAAAGAAAACCTTACCATAGTGTTTTTCACAGCCTCCTTTACATTATTTCATCATATGGCACGTTTTTACAACATGTTGAAAAATTGCATATTTTTTTCGACATAGTATACTATGGCGTTTTTTTTTGCGCCAAAATTCATGATGATTTTTTTTTCAAAGAAAACCTTACCATAGTGTTTTTTTTACGGCCTCCTTTACATTATTTCATCATATGGCACGTTTTTACAACATGTTGAAAAATTGCATTTTTCTTCGACAGTATACTATGGCGTATTTTTGCGCCAAAATTCATGATTTTTTTTTTCAAAGAAAACCTTACCATAATGTTTTTCACGGTCTCATTTACATTATTTCATCATATGGCACGTTGTTACAACATGTTGAAAAATCACATTTTTTTTCCACATACTATACTATGGCGTTTTTTTTGCACCAAAATTCATGATGATTTTTTTTTCAAAGAAAACCTTTCTGGAGTATTTTTCACAGCCTACTTTACAATATTTCATCATATGGCACGTTTTTACAACATGTTGAAAAATTGCATATTTTTTTTTGACATAGTATACTATGGCGTTTTTTTGGGCCAAAATTCATGATGATTTTTTTTTTCAAAGAAAACCTTACCATAGTGTTTTTTTATGGCCTCCTTTACATTAATTCATCATATGGCACGTTTTTACAACATGTTGAAAAATCGCCTTTTTTTTGGACATAGTATACTATGACGTATTTTTGCGCCAAAATTCATGATTTTTTTTTCAAAGAAAACCTTTCTGAAGTGTTTTTCACGGTCTCATTTACATTATTTCATCATATGGCACGTTGTTACAACATGTTGAAAAATTGCATTTTTTTTGGACATAATATACTATGGCGTATTTTTGTGCCAAAATTCATGATTTTTTTTTTCAAAGAAAACCTTACCATAGTGTTTTTCACGGTCTCATTTACATTATTTCATCATATGGCACATTTTTACAACATGTTGAAAAACTGCATATTTTTTTCGACATAGTATACTGTGGCATTTTTTTTGCGCCAAAATTCATGATGATTTTTTTTTTTCAAAGAAAACCTTACCATAGTGTTTTTCACGGCCTCCTTTACATTATTTGATCATATGGCACATTTTTACAACATGTCCAACACACGTCCAAAATGTGAAAAAAGTGTCATAGTTTAGTATGTCGTCCAAAATATTGAAAAAAAAGTCAGAGTTTAGTATGTCGTCCAAAATATGGAAAAAAAGTGTCATAGATTAGTGTGTTGTCCAAAATATGGAAAAAAAAGTCATAGTTTAGTATGTCATCCAAAATGTGGAAAAAAAGCTCATAGTTTAGTATGTCGTCCAAAATGTAACAAAAACATCATAGTTTATTATGTCGTCCAAAATATGGGGAAAAAAGCTGCAAGCCAACGCCTAAAGAACAAACTAAAGCAATGGAGCCAAACCCGGTTCAGTGGTGAAGACAAGCAGAGGAAATGTTTGGCTGCAGCTAAATAAAGCAGGAAGACACTGAGCTGCTCAGGTGTTCCTGATAACACCAAGCAGCCACCTGGGCAGCCAATAGGAACACAGCTTACTGGAAGTCCAGAGGGCTGGGTTAGTCAAGGAAATTTAGTTTAAATTTGAAGCAGAAAGTTAACAAAGAAAGTTGAAAACCACCTTCTGATCCCTGAAATCTCTGAGTTTTCACACAAAGAACACCTGAACATGTCAAACTGGTTCCATAGTAGAACCATCATTGTAAAAACGTCATAGTATGGTGTGTTGCTCAAAAAACATTAGGACCCGGCTGTCTAGAGTCGCCGAGGAGCAACACAAAAACAGGACAAACGCTGGTTTCCAGGGGGTTCGGCAACTATTTATTTGAAAGAGTAAGTTTACAACAACACAGCATGTGAGCAGAAAAATCACAAAGTCTGTCTTTAGTTCAGCTGAAAATATTAGTTTTTGTCTTTTTTATTGACCAAACTTTTCAGGAAGTAGATGAAGAATAATTAAAGCTCTCATGTAGAAGTGCAACTTATTTTAGATCCTTGTGGAGAGTTTAATCTTAGAGTTTGTAAAGCTGTTGAGTTTTTAGAGTCACATGGATTGTTTTGACATTTAATAACCGAGTCCTGAAATAAAATTGCAGTTGTGGATTTCTGTTGTTTAGTCTGGACTAAACAAATAACAGCAGCATAAATCTCAAACGTCATTATGAGGAGTCTGGATTGAGGTTTCTCACTTGATAATGATCAAAACATGAAACTTAGGTTGATTTAAAGGAATATTCCACCTTAAATCTTTGAATGTTGACCTAAAAGGTTGGTTTCAGGAAGTATTCCACCTACAAGGTCCTCACACATCCACCTTAAAGGAACATTCCACCAAAAATCCTTGGACATGCACCTAAAATGTTGGTTTAACCGAGTATTCCATCCAAAATCCTCAAAGAGACCTGAGGGGCTGATTAAAAGGAATATTCCACCTCAAACCTCAAATCTAGACCCGAAAGGGTGGTTTAGAAAAAAATCCTTCAATGTAGACCAAAAAAGTTAGTATGGAGGAATATTCCACCTGAAATGTAGACCTGAGAAGTTGGTTTGGAAGAATATACCATCCTAAACATCCTTAAGTGTAGACTAAAAGACGGTTTGGAAGAAAGTTCCACCTAAAATCCTCCAATGTAGACCTAAAAGGTGAGTTTAACCTTAAATGTAGACCTAAAGGATGGTTTGAAGTAATATTCTACTCTAAAATCTTCCAATGTAGACCTAAAAGGCTGATCTGATGGTATATTCTACCCAACATCCTGGAACATTTACATAAAAGGTTGGTTTAATGGCATATTCCCAGAACCCTTGAACATTGGGCTTATTAGTATATTCCACCCAAAATACTTGTACATATACCAAGAAGTCAGTGTAAAGGAAATGTAGACCTGAAAGGATTGTTTAAAGGAATATTTAAACGATTATTTTCATTATTTAATAATCTGTTATCAGTCAGAACCCTGGCAAACTTATTTTCATCAGTTTTTTTTAGTGGAAGTCACAAATAAAGGAGCTCTTGGTTTTTCCCGGCGTTACTGAGTCCAAAGCTGCTGTTTCAACACAGACACGTTCACATGCATCCACAAACCTCTCAGCACTCAAACATCCACAGACAGGAGGCCGGCTGGACCGAGGCTCGGCGGCGTCCTCAGACCCACGAGTCGGGGAGTCGCTGAACTTGTTGGTCCGGTTTGAAGGCCTCCGTGTGGTCCAGTAGAAGTCCATGTAGTCGGTGTTGGCTTTGAACCGCAGCGACTGGCCACCATCAGGTGGACCGGCTCGTCCTCGTTCCACAGGAACATTCAGTAGCTGTTGGAGTTCTTCCTGTCAGGCTCGTGGTAGAACGGCTCTGAAGAATCTTGTACTTGTCTTATCTGGAACAATCTAACAGCCTAAACTGTTAACAGCGGTGTAAAGAAGCAAACACACAGGCATAGATTAGGACTCAAACTAGATTTATTTTAGAAAACAAATCAACTTAGAGGCATTTGTTCACACATGTAGCTGAATAGGAGGCCGTCCAATCAGATTTGAGGTCTTCACTCTGTAGGTTGTTTGTTTGGTGAGACTCTTGGACCTCCATCAGCTGACGTGGATGTTTGATGGTCTTCCTCTCTAGTGCCAGATGATTCATCCATGAATTCAGCAGCTACAGACTGAAATGAAGCTCATGCTGCAGTTATTGAATTCCTGTTCCAGATCAAATGTTCAGAGCTCACCTTGAATGCAGCCGTCTGCTGTCTGATAGTTTTTCTCATTGTAGTCTTCAATAAAGTCTTTTTCCTCATGTCAGGATGTGGTGAGACTCTTTCTCAGTCGCTGCAGACGTCCCTCATTGTGCATCTCCAGAGAAGAAACAGAAAAACTGGTCACTGCTACAGAATATTATTTCTTGTTTTATGTGTGATAATTGGCAGTAAACATTCTAAGAAGTGGAAATTGTCAGGGTTGTAATAGTGCTGTTCTTGCACAATATTTGTCACTTAATTGCCCTCAGGATGCTGTCGTTGAGCTACCAGTTTTACAGAACAGGGAGATGTTGCAGCTAATGATGTTGTAATTCACATAAACAAGGAAACAAGTCCGTCATAATTTGAATGTTAACAGTCCAAAATGAAAAGGTCATACACAGCTTTCCTATTAGGTTAAAGAGCAGAAAAAAAACATGGAAAATACTTTGTAAAAGCGAGAGGTCGGTAGCAGTTTTCATTTTTTTAGCTGGATTTTGGTAGATTTTTTCTGTGAATGTTCTTAAAGAAACATTTTTTTTTAAACATTTCTTTTTTTTTTACCCAAAAATGTTCGAAGATTTCCCAAAAATGTTGAAAATAGAGATAGAGATAGTCCTTTATTTCTCCCCATGCCAGGGGAAATTCACATTGTTACAGCAGCTTATGTAGCAATAAACATAGTAATAAAATAATAATAAAATATTAGTAATAATATTTACAATATGTACAGGGATGAGAAATGATGAGAAAATGTGGACATGAGAAGTTTCACTGTGAAATTATATTTTTTTTCCACATTTTCAAATGTTAAAACGGGTCAATTTTGACCCGCAGGACAACACAAGGGTTAAATTTGTGGAACCCGGCCAACATCTTGTGCTGTCATAGGACTATAGTTCAGCCTTATGGTGTTAGAGAAAAGCAACAGACCTCTATTTAATGTAGATTTTTTTTTTTTTTAAACCATGAAATCCATTGGTTGCACAGTGGATGACATCTATTCCTCATCAGGATTAAAGGCTCTCTATGCAACATTCAGAACCTCTAAATATTGCTAGATTACCACCATCTCAGATCAAAACAAACAGCCACAGCAGCCACACCTTACCCCTTCTTTCACGTCAGTAATTTTGTGTTATATATAATACTTGTGAGAGCCTCTTATATATATATATATATATGGTATTTCTCTGTTTCTTCGATGAACCAAATGAATTGCTACTCCATGGCAGTTATGATGCTGTTCACCATAGAAAGACAGGTTTCTCTAGTCAGCCATATAAGCCTGTCAACATTTGGCACAGTGAGATGCAGAATACTTTAAGATTGAATTTCTAACGTCAGACTTGAATGGAATCCAACATTGATGCTATAATCAAGAAGCGTGATATTTTTATCCCTCACATGCCCAACCCTGCAGTCAAACACCATTAAGTCAATGTTCTTTTAAGTGAGGTAGTAAATGTTTGCGTCTATGTACTGCGTTTTATTAGTCTCTTTAATGTCGGATTGCTGGAATCTGTAGAAATGAACGAGAAGTGGCAGTACAAGAAGACTGGCAGCTGCCATTTTAATGCTCGCAAGTTGTAAGCATGGGAATCTTTCCCATCATTATATTTGTTCCCTCCCACATGAACACAGCAGTATCGGCCAGATGACGGTGTCCCACACAGAGACACAGGTCAACACATTTTCTATAAGAGCACGGTGAACAGAAGTAGATGTAATTTGAGAAATAGACTGTTGTAGACATGTGAGGGGATCTAAGTGAGAAATCGGTACCTGGATAAAGAACAAGAACTAACAAGAAAATGCCTTCAGGTGATGAAGGGATAAATGCTGTACTATCTTTGAGTATGTTTGCTCAACTGAGTTCAACAGGTCTGACTAACTGGGGGGAGTAAAGAAGTTATCTATCAAGCTGAGTCTGAACACATGCACACACGCACGCACGCACGCACGCACGCACACACACACGCGGACACACACGCACACGCACACACACGCACACACATTCTAGACTAAAGAGGTATTCGTGCAAAATATGTAATAACATCTGCATAAAAGATCTTCATCATTACAAAGGAAAGCTACAAAATCAGCAGTCACAGTTAAGATTCATGTCAAAAAAACAAAACAGCATCAGCGTGTACATATAAACAACAGGGGGGAAAAGGTGCACTCCAAACAGTCCAAAAATTTTGAATTATCTATCCCAGATTTGATGATCCGTTGCTGACGGATAAATAAAAAACATTCTCTGGTCAGCTCACAATTAGCACATCTTAGACACTGAGACACTACAATCTTTATGACTGGACAGGCCGAATCCTCTCTAAAAGGCGTTATTATATTTTAAAAAATCATAATAAAACATATGCATGTCAGTAACACAGGTGTATCCAACAACTCTGACATTTTATTGAATAGATTTTGGAGCCTGGACCCATTTCAAGAGCCATTCTGTCTGTGTAAGACCCACAAGACCCCACTACATGTGGATTGCCTGCCTCCCCCAGGCTGTCCCGATCCTCTGCCTGTTAAACACATTAAACTGCTCTTCCCAAAAGGTGTTTTGTTTCCCGGAAGGTATTTTGACATGTCACAGCAGGGAAAGCAAAGGTATGAGTAATAAATAATGATGACTGGACTTCATTTAGGTGCTTCAACTTCAGAGATTTACTAGGACACCTGCGCAGAACAGAGCCAAGATTAATGTTATCAGTATTGTTTCTGCTTTTACTTCTATGACAATGCTGTGGGAAAGTTCTCTGTCAGGACACCTATTGATTAAAACCAGAAATTCTCTCAGCTTTACTTAGACACCTCATATAAAGTCATGTGTCCTGGCATGTTTGAAACATTCTATGTTTCTTCTAAACACCTTTATAGAAAAAAAACATTGAATATTACACCATTACTGGATAGATAACTCATTTCAGTCTGCCTCCAGGTAACTCACAGCAGATCAAAAAGTGATAAGTAATACTTATTATCAGGCTTAAGTCCACATTAGCAAGTTTTACTTTTAAAACAGCATTTCACAAGTCTGCATCCAGTCCAGTGTTTCAGTATCAGTTTGAGTAAATATCCAGAGTTACTGTCACCTGTTTTTAGGGGATTCTTCGTTGTCTCCTGACAGCCTTGTTTGCACAGATGAATTTGGGATCTGAAGCATCTTTGAAATGGCTCCAAGTGACTTTCATTCTTGTTCAGATCAATTGTTTTCTTTATCAGATCTCTTGTGAGCTCCTCACACTTTTCTACTGGACTTTTTGTGGCTGGGTCTAATGAGTGTATCAGACGGGTCCTATTTGAATTGGCTTAGAGGAGTCAGCAGCTGTAGTCAATTGAAGTCTCTTATGAGAAGTTAAGAGACCATGCCACTAAGAAAATTTGATTAGCACAGCTTTCTACATGATCAAAACTCATAATTCAAGTTTATGTATGCATGTATATGTAAGACCAATTATAAATCAATGAAAGATTTTTTTTTTTTTTTAGCCTTTCTTTATACAGGTAGTCTCATTGAGACACTGAGTCTCATTGTCAAGAGAGACCTGTCCTTTAATAACATAACAAGACAACATTGAGCTACTGAGAAACAACACTAAGGGACCTACACTAGAGAATATAACAATACAATACAATACAAGACAATATAACACTGAATTCCAGACAAACAGGGTCATGACAAAACACAAAATAGACAATAAAATGAATGTGCAAAGTGCCAAGCAATGAAGTTAAAACATAAAAACACTAAGAACAAAACAAGTCCTAAAAGATGATATTTCCATAGTGTTTAAAAGACGTTTGAAGTCCTCCAGGGGAATCAAGTGGGACAGCTTCAGACTCTGCTGTAGTGAGTTCCAGGCTGAGGGAGCAGAGTAAGAAAAAGCTGTCTTGCAGAGCTCTGTGTGAACTGAGGGGACGGTGAAAGTAATGAAGTCCTGGGAACGTAGACTATGGCTAAATTGTTTACATGACATGAAAGAGGATAAATATGTTGGCAGCAGACCAAGGATGGATTTGTAAATGAAATGATACCAGCGTACCTGGTATCAAAAGCCTTTGACAAATCAATGAAGAGTGCCGCACAATAGTTCTTGGCGTCCAAGGCTTCCACAACATCATTTAAAACTTTCATTGAAGCAGTTACTGTACCGTGCTGCTTCTTAAAGCCAGACTGATGAGATAAGATTCTGTTTAAAGTCAAGAACTGCTTGATCTGATCATTCACCAGCCTTTCAAGAACCTTAGCTAAGATACAGAGTTTGGAAATGGGTGTGTAGTTGTTTAACTGCGTAGGATCACCGCCTTTCAGTAGAGGGAGAACAAAAGCAGATTTCCAAACATCAGGAATGACATTATTTTGGACAGAAAGATTGAAAATATGTGATACTGGTTCAGCTATGATATTTGCTACCAGGCACAAAAAGTAAGGTGGGAGGTTGTCAGGACCTGCAGATTTTTTAGTGTCTAGGCCCTTTAAAGTCTTCCAAACCTCTCTGACAGAGAAAGTTGTGAAGGTCTTTCTGCCTGAGGCATGACTCGTAGAGGGAAATTTGCCTTTGCCTGATTTACCATCAGATACTGTGTCAAACAAGGAGCTGGACGCAACAAAGTGTTTATTAAAACAATGAAGTATCTCAGATTTATTTGACACAGAGACAGAGTCAACAATTAGTTGAGGAGGTAGCTCTGAAGAGCAAGAGTTGGCAGAGAGAGACTTTATAGTTTGCCAGAATGTCCTAGGATCATTTAGACCATTTGTGGTCTGAGATAATAATCACGTTTTGCTTTTTTAATGAAAGCAGTACAACGATTACACAATTGTCGGAAGCATAGCCAGTCAGCCTCAGAATCAGATTTTCTCGCAGCTGCCCAGATCTGATTCCTCTTGTGTAAGAGGCTTGCTAGCTCAGAAGTGAACCAGGGGCTTTCATGTTCTTTCACCCTAAACTGGTGAAAAGGAGCATGTTTGTTTATAAAATAACTAAAATTATCATAAAAATATTTCCAAGCAAGATGAGTGTCATCAATGAATAAAATACAACTTCACTTAAAGTGAAATAAATCATGAAGAAAGCTTGTTCTCTAAAGTGCTTAAGATTTCTCTTGTTTACGATACGGGGCTTAGAACGGGGGATTTTGGTGTCTCTAACTGCCCCGACCACACAATGATCACTGAGGTCATTAGCAAAAACCCCTATAGCTGAATATTTATATGGCATATTAGTTATTAAAAGATCAATAAAAGAAAATTTATCTGGATATTTGGGGTTTAGATGAATGGGACTTTCAATTATCTGTGTGAAATTCAAAGACATACAATGTGCTTTGAAATCATCAGATATGTTTGAAAGCCAGTCCCAATTGAAATCACTTGCCAGGATGATTTCCTTAAAGTCTAATGGAGATAAGTGTTGTACTAAGGAGGTTAAAGTGTCAGCAGTAGCAGATGGAGGCCTATAGCAGCCAACAACAGTTAAAAACTGACCACAGATAAATCAAGCCATAGTGCTAAAATTTCAAACTGCTTAGGAACAGATGTGGAGAGCAAAACTTGTGCAAGAAGACCAGATTTAACATAAATTGCTACACCACCGCCTTTCCTTGGACGGCCTGAGCAATAAATATTAAACCCATCAATTGTTACATCTTTATCTAACATAGATCTGGAGAGCCAGGTCTCAGAAATGACAATAACATCAGCCCCAGTTGAACAAGCCCAGATACGCAACATGTCCATTTTAGGAAGCATGTTGCAGGCATTTATATGCAAGACATGTAATCCAGACAGATTCTTAAAATCAGCTGGTGTACTACATGTGGTCAAAGGACCAGGATTAGGCTGGATACCAGACAACAGTAGAAGCATAACTACCAAACATTTCCAAGTGATTTTTATGACAGACAAATTACTACAAGAGTTAGTCTTAAGGCAAAGGGCCTTGTTGTAGATCAACTGAGAAGAAGCAACACCATGAGAACAGCAGTATTGCATAACCCACAGGCAGTACAGATGGCTATGAGAGTCAGTTTGAGCAATACTTGCATGCAGGGACCATCCATTATGCCTCCTTCTTAGCGAGGATGTTACACAACTTGTAGTTATCAACCGTGGATATAGAACATCTGGATTGCCAATAGCGTAGCCACTGAGATACAATGCCATGACAAGGCAGAAAATTGAAGGGAAAATCATGACAGCAGCAGTAGAAAATAACCTCTCATGGCTATTACCTGTTGTGGACTGCAGGGATGTTGATTTGCATCCTGACATGACTTATGAAGAGGTTTAGGCTGTAGCTTACTCAAAATGATAGCAGACAGGCAGGCAGGCATGGGAGACCAACAGGACAGCTATAGCAGTAGCGGCAGCAGCAGCAGTGATAGTGGTAGTAGAGGCTCAGGCTGTGGGCCTGACATCCAGGCTGCCAGCAGTGGATGTCCACAGCTGAAACCTGGACCTGGTGGCAGCTGGTAGTAGCTGGTGGCAGTTGGCCTGGTGGTGGATGTCCACAGCTGAAGCCTGGGTCTGGTGGTAGCTGGTAGTGGTTGATGGTAGCTGGCCTGGTGGTGGATGTCCACAGCTACAGCCTGAGTCTGGTGGTAGCTGGTAGTGGTTGATGGTAGCTGGCCTGGTGGTGGATGTCCACAGCTGAAGCCTGGGTCTGGTGGCAGCTGGTAGTAGCTGGTGGCAGTTGGCCTGGTGGTGGATGTCCACAGCTGAAGCCTGGGTCTGGTGGTAGCTGGTAGTAGCTGGTAGTAGCTGGTGGCAGCTGGCCTGGTGGTGGATGTCCACAGTTAAAGCCTGAGTCTGGTGGTGGCTGGTAGTAGTTGATGGTAGCTGGCCTGGTGGTGGATGTCCACAGCTAAAGCCTGAGTCTGGTGGTAGTTGGTGGTAGCTGGTGGTAGCTGGTGGTAGCTGGTAGTAGCTGGTGGTAGCTGGCCTGGTGGTAGATGTCCACAGCTAAAGCCTTGGTCTGGTGGTAGCTGGTGGTAGTTGGTGGTAGCTGGCCTGGTGGTGGATGGCTCCAGCTGAAGCCTGAGTGTGGTGGTAGGTAGTGGTAGCTGGTGGTAGATGGATGGATGAATGAGCTGCAGCAGGACCTGGGCTTGGCCTGATGGATGGGCTGCAGCAGGGAGCCCAAGGCAGATGGTGGCTACAGCAAGGCTGTTGGCTTGGCTGCTAGACAGGCCTAGTTCAAATCCACCAAGTATCTCAATTCAAGTTGCCAATCCACTGCCACAAATTAATCCCAAGGTTTTAAAAACATATACTAAAATCCAATGGAAAAGGACTAAAAAAAACCCCCGCTAAAAACAGACAGACACCTTATAGAGACATTAGAGACATTTTGGGATTTTGTTTACCCAAGCAGAATTTTTCTTCATGAAATAGTCAGAAGTAACAGGAAAATGCAAAGATTTCTGCTCAATAAGGAGACACATACGCAGTGCTTTTACTATACACAGATTAATCATTCATAGTGTCATGCACAGTGTAGAAAAAAACTGTTTTAAATCATATTGATGTAGACAAACCCCTATACTCCTTTCCTTTTTTGAATTCATCTTGATCTATTTCATTAAAACATTTCATTGAGTTTCATTAAAAAACACATTACATCTCATTGAGGAATTTAATTGTAGTTTACTCTGCACTAAACCCCAATGTTTTGGAGGGAACATACCTGAAGTTTTAGTTGTGAGTATGTGGCTTTCTAACCTCTTGCTAAAACCACATGCATGTTATTAAGATGCAGTTTTCTCTGTTGGTTTGTTGCCAATTAGCCAACAGCGGATACAAATCTGCAACACTTTATGCTCCCAAACTGTAAGCATTTGCCCAAAGATACAATTTGTTGTGATAAAAACTTTTATACATAAACACAGAACAGGCTTGACAGGCAACAGTGACTTATTAAAATATAGTTTATTTGGTTTTGTGACTTTCACAAGGATTAAGTATCAACTTGTTTTCAGGAATTGTGTAACTGCATCACAGAGGACTTTTCCTTGTTCGTCTTCCTGCCATGTTTTCCCTGTAAGGGCAAAGAAAACACACATCTGCTTTGGAGCTGAGGAATGACGTGAGTGTCCGGTGAGAGCAGCGATAACCTCCTTCCTGTACAGCTGTGCTTGACCCGCACAACAACACTCGTGAATGAATAATTTACCAAAGACATGTTCACACACACACACACACACACACACACACATGAACGCAAACACAAAGAGGTAACTGTGACATAGATAGTCCCTTTTTCCTTGATATGAAGTGTAGTCGCTGGCATGCGTTTCTGTAAGGAAGGAACCAGTGGTGTTATCATGACATTGAGAAAAACATCCTCAGGGTTAATACTTTCTTGACGTCGTCACAATAACACTACAACCGCCACCACCCGCTGGCTTTTAATATCCACCAGCTGAGTGACCTCATGAGAAATTTGTGAATGGATAGTCCGGCCGGCACTCTTATCTGGCTCTGCAGATTTCAGCCCCTTGTAGAGCTACGAGACACAATAACAGTGAGGCAGCACATCCTGCTCTGCTCAATGCATAATGGATAATTGTGCAATCAGTTGTCGTGAATATACAGTACAGTTGCGTAGGAATCATTCAGTTCATGCCCTGATACCAGCTGCAGATAGCTGCAATACAATAACAATGTCAGCCTGGAGCTGTGCCATGTTATTTATGTTCCCCTTTTGTAGTCCACTAACATTTGCAAAGAAAGCGATGTGGATAAAGAAAGTACCCTGGGAAATCTGAGGTTTAGTGTGATTTAATGAATTTTCTTTTTTAAAAAGTCCTCCTGTCTGCTTGTTGCATAATTTACTATGACGCACCCCTGAAATATTGTGATTTCAAGTTATCTGAAATGATTAAGCTGTCATCAAATGATTAATGGTCTGAGGAAAGAAGAAGACACAAACTTCTGATCCGTTTTAAGATTTCCTCTAATCTTTGATGTTTGGTGAGATATTAGATTGTTTGATCTCTTATTAAAATGAAACCATGTGACAAATTTCAAAGGGAAAATCAGTATAAGCATGAAGGGGCATAAAATAGAAACACTAAAGAAAAGTACCTCAAAGTTGTTTTTAAGTACAGTACTTGAGTAAATGTATTTAACTAATTTCCACCACTGGATGTACAGTCAAATGCCCTTTTTAAAAAAAAAAAACAACAAAAAAAAACTGGCAAACCATGCTGATCTTTTTTTAATTTAGGGTGTTTAAAATAACTCTTGAGTGCATCTGTTTATTTACTTTGGAATAAATGCCAGGAGACGGTGTAATGTCAGGAATACAGTCAGCTTCTGAACACTGTCTCAGCTGTTGTTCACCTCAACAGCACTGCAGTCTCTAATAATAGAAGAGCTACCCAGTGGTTAAATAGTAAGTACGGTATCAGTTCTCCACTTTCCCTCTTACATATCCTGTAATAATCAAATATGTGTATAACAGTTAAAGACTAATTACAATATACAGTGCTTCTAAAAACTATTCACCCACTCTGAAGTTTCCCCTTTTACTACTGTTCAACATGGAGTCAAAGTCAATTTATTTAGACTTTTTTGACAAGAATTTACCCCCAAAAATACTCTTTCATGTCAAAATGAAAACAAATTTCACTCAGTTTTACGCTTCTACTATATTTCTCCCATTTCTTAATGATGGATTTAAATGTACTCCAAGGGATATTCAGTAACATGGAAATGTTGTTGTATCTAACCTCTGACTATTGCTGTTCAATAACATTTTCAGAGTTGCTTGGATTTTTTTTTCTCATTATTATTTGTCTTCATGGTGTAGTTACAGCCAGAAGTACTGTCAGTAATCACTAGACCTTCAGGATACAGGAGTCTTTATACTACAGTTACTTGAAAAGCATTCACTGCACTCAGATTATCTCCATGTGACTCTCAAGTGTGTGACTCAGCACCAACGGGCTAGCTTAAATTAGAAAAGTCACTTTGCAGTGGGATGAATATTTACACTTACTTCTAATAAAACTTATTTTGCACTTTATATTTTTAAATCATTTTACTTTGTAAAAATATCTCTTCACTTTGACATGAAAGAGTCTTTTGGAGTAAATTCTTGTCAAAAAATCCAAATGATATTGACCACAGAAATCACAGATGATTTTAGGATCTAAAGCATCTTTGAATTTCTTCCAAGTGACTTTCCAGGCATGGTCAGATATTGTTGTCTTTATCAGATTTTTCCTGAGCACCTCAGACTTCCCTACTCTAGTTTTTGTGGCGGAGTCTAATGAGTGTATGAGATGGGTCCTATTTGAATTTTCTTGGAGGAGTCAGCAGCTGTAGTCAATTGTAATAACTCATGAGAAGTTAAGAGGCCACGCCACTAAGAAAATTTGATTAACACAACTTTGTACATCATAACACTTGTAATTCAATGCATATATGTATATATTTGACCCAGTAGATTTTGCCATATGTCCAGAAAACCAATTATAAATCTATGAGAGAACCAAAATGCATGACTGTAAATATATAGCTACCCAGTGTTGTTGGGAATTTGTTTACTTGATTTGTTACTAGATGTTTTTCTTCTTCAAATAGTCAGAAACAACAGGGAAGTGCAAATATTTCTGCTAAATAAGGAGACACATACTGGCAGAAAAAATACCATGTTTTAAATCATATCAATGTAGACAAACTTCCAGACTCCTTTCCTTTTTTGAATTCATCTTGAGCCACTTTTTATTTAATCAAAACATACAATTAAATTGCAATAAGAACACATTAGACCACATTGAGGGATTTAATTGTAGTGTTTTGGAGGGAACATACCTGAAGTTTTAGTTGTGGCTCTCTAACCTATAACAAGCAATGAAGGCAAAAACTTCGAAGGGAGGCTCTGTCAATACTTTGAAAGATTAAAAACTGTTACCCAATTATTCCATGAGGTCACTTATTGCCCCTCAGTATACATATACTGTATGTACTGGTGCATACTGTACTGGTATGCTGTGTCTGTGTTGCAACAATTACACCATACCTCTGGTGTAATTACACATGTTGCGGGTTGTACACTGTAATGTTGTTATATTAAATTTATGGACCGTATTTTCTTCCCATGCAATTCACAGCAGTTTTTAAACTTTTATTTTACTATCTCTGCTGTTAATCTGACACAATACATTTTCTGGCCTGTCAGTATTTGTGGTTTTATGCACCAAATGTTGTGTGTCTCTGTTTACAATCTCAGAAACCATGTCCTCTTTGCCTGTTCAAAAATTTAAGCAAAAGGAGAGCATTTTTATATTCCCCCTCTGACAGTTTTGTGCAAATGGTAAAATAAGGCTGAACTGCAGGGGTCATTTGATATATACATCAAAGCATTATTTCAGTTTTTGTGAGCCCTCATTGATAAAAATCCCAGAGGCTACAAAGATAAATCATTGCATTCTTCAGTATGTTTGCATGACCTGTGTCTCTGTTGAATTATAACTTGTTCTCATCCATTTGTTGGCAGACAGTTGTGTGTTGTTAATCACCTGCCCCTAAATCTGTCATCTGATTAATTTTTCCCCTCGCAGTGGAATCTAAAGTATGTCACTCACTGTTTTCTCAAGCCCTGGTGACTGCCTTTATCGAGGGAAGCTCCTTTGACCCTGAGGTGTCTGTCAGCACCTGAAAACAGATACATGGACAGATGGATGGCCGGAGCTGCACACTTTAAGTACACAGTAAAATGCTTCTGACTTCTTTATCTGATGATATAATGATCCCTGAAACATCACCTGTAATGACACTTTCCACGTGATGTGTGTTAGAGAAGAATCCGGAGCTGCTTGAGCATCTGCTAAGGTGTGTGATGCCCCCTGTGGGTGATTGGGAGCTCTGGAAAAAAGGGGTCAAGTGTCCTGCAGAACTTATGACTAAACCAACACTTCGGTGCTACATCCTGCAGAGAACCTGGTCAAAGGCTGTCTTACTGAGAAAACACATCCTGCTGTTAGGAGAGGAGAAGTAGTTCAAGTAGTCTGAAAAGAACAGGTTACACCAAGATTTAAAGAAATAAACACCATGTGCTGGGAGTGTGGAAAAGAAGTGAGCAAACAAGCATCTTCTTGACACACATGATGCAGTTGCAAGTCAGTTGAAATAGCTGCTTTTCTCCATTGTTTTGCTAATGATATACAAATCTATTTGTCCATAAAAATAAAAACTAAAGGCTGTTAAAAGGATATCAAAACCTGGCTGGATCTAAACCGTCTCAATCTTAACCCTCGAACAGTTTTTGGGCATTTTTGGCTCACTTTTCATATCAAAATAAAGTCCTGGACCTCCATGGAAACAGCACAAACATGACCAGAAACAAACAGAAGTCAGTGATGTTGTCTGTGCAATACGACAAAGTTAAAATGGCATAAATGAGAAAACAGAAAAACAAATGACTTAATTTCTTGGACAGGAAATGAAAAGCACTTATTGCTGTAGATGTTTTACCATTACATTTTCCAAGAACTACAAATTCAGCTTGTTTTTGACTCTGTTCTTCACAGCGACTCTGGAAAGATATTTCACAAGGCTGAATTTATCTTCCAGTAACTTTCTGACAGCTGTATCTTCTTTTTGTGTTATTTTACTCTGTCTCTCTAATCTGTGTCCATATTTTTCTCCTCTCTGCTCTGTGTAACCTCAGTTTGCAGTTCAATCAAATATTCACAGAACTTTTGTGAGATGACTGTTGATGGCAGATGATTTCTTAGTTGTGCTAAAATGTTTTATTTGTTTTTTTTTTTTTTTTACAGAATCTAATGAAAATGTTTTTTTGGTGAGTGGGTAAATGAGACATGTAGAACGAAAAAATTTTGATAAAGAATTGGTTAATTTTTTTGATCAAACCACATGTCATGGGTGATTAGTTCAAGGATCATGGAAAAAGTTGAAAATCCAATGATTCTATTTGTTTCTGGCACTGATAAATTGTGTGATTTGGGGGATTTTAACTTGATAACTTGCCTTTCAAACTCCTTGAAGGTTTGGGGTTCAGTGGATTAAAAAAATACTGAGATTGCTATGTTTGGACGTTTAGCGCTTTAGAGATTTTTGAAACTTTTAAGTCGCTGCTCATGTTATCCCATTGCTATTCAAGCAAGAGAATCAAGACTCAGGAGTTTTTATTTGTCACATTCAGTCCGTGCATTGAAAAGAAAATCAATCATAAATAATAGGAGGTAGTGAGCGATTAACACCCTGACCTCATCTTTTCTTGTATTTTAACTTTTTATTCTTATTTGTTAAATCTGTTTTATTTATTAGTGCATTATTTCAGTCAATTGTTATTTTCAAATGTGCTTTATAAATAAATGTGACTTTTACTTTGCCTAGCAATAGCAAAAAGGAACACATTAAAAAATAATGGATAACCAGTGAGTAGATAAAAGCAGTGGATGAGCTGATGCAGTCGTTGACCCAAAGCACTGGATGAATAGTAGAATAAATGGCATTTTCACTGAAGGGACACTGACAGCAATTGTGGAGACACATTTGACAAAAACAAAAAGGTTTGCACATGTCCTCTTTATTTCAGATGAGCATTGCAAAATTCCTGCTATTACTGGTCTCTCAATCAAAAAAAAATCTACTATTTTCAGATGTGTTAGTCAGTTTGTATGTGGTCTCAAATGTTTGAATCCCAACAGAATAGTCCAGTGAAACGCCTATATGGAGGCTGAATCATGAAAAAAATTTGCACAGCTCATCGGCACCCATAATCTTTAAAGCATTGCCTCACCAAAATAATATTATTCGGGAACTGTTGCTCATTTAATGGGGACTTGCTTTAATGTGTGACTGTTGTTCCAAATAAAAATTTATAGGGTGAACAGTTATGCTCATAAAATAACTGACAGAGCAGCATCGGTTACTGGAAACTGGGTAGTTTAAGTGGGAGAGTTTAGATTTCTGTTCTGACGTAAATGCTGATAATCGCATGAAATCCAGGTGGCTGCAGTGTTTAGAACCAGTCATTGCAGATGATCAGATGCTCTGATGCCCAGAGCATTATGGGAATCATTTGGCTCTAAAGTGGAGGAGTTGCTATTCAACTGATTTTTAAGTTTTTGTTTTTTTTAAAAATTATTGTTTGGGCCAATTTTTGAGAGGTAACTCAAGAGTCAGACAGGAAAGTAGGGGGAAGACCTGCAGCAAAGGGCCATGAGCTGGAATCAAACCTCAACTGCTGCATTGGAGATTACAGCCCCTGTTTATGGGTCACCCACTCAACCAGTTGAGCTATCTGGGTGCAATAAGTTTGAGGGTTTATTATGTAAACATAACACTGGGTGATTGATTGTGACATTTATTAGGACGGTCAATTTTAAATCTTCAAGTGCATCAGGGCTCCAATGTGAACTACTCCAAGCTATTACGTGTCTTTTGGGAGCTGCAAAATATATATCTGCAGGCTTCTGTGAGCGACTTCTCTACAGTTCATGGCAAAATTGATGACTTATGAAAGTTGCTGTCCTATTGGCCACAAAATGTACACAAATAAAGGATAGTTGGCATTGAGAAGAAATCTACAAGAAAATGTTTCTGTAAGTGACATCATCTGACTGCTAAATGCTAAATGATGTAGTTTTTTATTGCACATCTGTAGAGTTGTTTGTATTTTCAGTCAAGGTGCTACAGAGTCCTCAAAGTTCCCACTTCCAGGTTAAAAACCAGCCTCTACAGAGGACCCTAAACTCTGCCTCTCTACTGCCACCACCTCAGCTTCATCATAATACTTCACATCGCAGGACTGCCTGTTTTTATTACCTTGTGGGAGATTACACACTTTAGATTTTATAAAATAGTTTAAATTAATTATCTGTATGTATAGATGTGCATGTGTATATGCGTGTACATGTGCATTTTTAAGCACTTTTCAGAAAATGTTATTGTACAAACATTTGCAAGGACAATTAAGCTGTTGTATTGTATTGTATTGTATTGTATTGTATTGTATTGTATTGTATTGTATTGTATTGTATTGTATTGTATTGTATTGTATTGTATTGTATTGTATTGTATTGTATTGTATTGTATTGTATTGTATTGTATTGTATTGTATTGTATTGTATTGTAGAAGCACGTCCACACTGGGTTTACAGATATTCATGGCTGTCTTAACTTTTGATAGTTTGCTAAAATACATAAACACTGGTATGTCACAAACAGGAAGCACCCAATCATATCGCTAATGAAATACAGATTCAACTCCCTTTTTTTAAAATGGTGATTCGCTGTTACCAATCAATGTGTGCATCTCATTCCTTTTCCATGACCAATTCGAGCCTTCATGAACTGTTACACTCAAACACAGCTGCAAGCATTTTATACAAGAAGGTTCTTTAACATGTTATCCTTAAAAGAATTTTCTGTCATCTGAGGTAAACATCTTCAGATGTCCTTTGTATCAATGTGGAAACATTTTATAGAACAATATTCTCTAATGTGTTCCTTCAACAACATCTCTAAAACATCCTCAGATTATTGCAAGAACCTTTGCTGATATGTCACGTTACAGAAGCAATTCAGAACAATCGTCCGAGGCCTTGATTACAACTGGAAAACACTTTTAAAACATCTGTGTTCCTGAGAACATTGCGTGAAGGTTAAATATTATATTAACTTCACAGGAACATTAGGAACATTAGTGGAGATGAAAACATTCTTTAAATGATATGTGAACATTTGATTTAAATGTTTTCTTTTAAAAACAATGCAAGCATGATTATGATTATGTGAAAAAGCATTCTAGGAAAGATTTGGGATAATCTAAGTGCACAAGTCTATATACATACATCTATGAAGTGTAAGCCAGTGGAATAATATTGGAATGAAGCCAAATACATCTTTTAACGAACACTTGAGTGATCGTTACAGGTTTCAAAACCAGTTTCACAATTCCTTATCATTCAAGCACATGATAATTATCCGTGATACTGTGCTGGCAAACTTTCAAACTGCAGGTACAACCCGAGTAAAAATTCTCCCAGCAATAGTGCGTGAAGAACAGAATTATTGCCAGGCTGCAGTCAGTCACACACAGATCATATTAGTTATTTGCATGTTGTAGGGAGGTTCCCCCTGAGGCCCAGCAGTGTATCCTGCAGGCGGCTGGGAGGTCAGACTGACAGGCTGCTAGAAACGCTGCAGTCTACAGTCTGTCCAGAGGCTCCAACAGAAAAACCACATCACCTCCTGCCTCATGCCAGACCTCAGCTCCAGACACTGAGGCAAAACGAAACGTTGCCTCCAGCCTCAAGGAAACTCCATCAAAGTCAGCCAGTACACTCCGTTCTGCTCTGCCTGTGAATCGCAGTTTTTGTTTGTTGCAGATCACTTAATATGTTAATTACCATGTTTTAATTGCATGAAATTGCTTTGGCTTCTTCTTACAACGGCCTGTTTGTGCCTGAGAATATTCAGGAAAGCAGTTTGCTCTTCCTTTCCAAATGCCACTGGTGTTGATTTTACTGCTAAAGTGTTGTGTATCACAGAAGTCAATCTTGACTGGCACCAAGTGAGCGACAGGCCTGTATATGCAGCCTTTAAAAGCTCGGGGCGAGTGACAACGAAGAGAGATAACGCTGCTACGGGCCTGTCAGCGAAACAAGCATATCTATGAAATCAATATGTGTGTTTCTGCTTGCTGTGAGCAAGTATGGAAGTGTATTAGATGTGAAACTAAGCCCCTTGATTGGGAGTTCTCGCTCTTTTTCTACCCGGGTTGTGTAGTTATTTGGAAACTGACAGTCTAATGGCAAGCAAGGCCCGGTTATAGGAAATCACAATGTGTTATCTCTGAGAGACGCACTGATTTAAGTCTGACAGTTTAACAAGCCAATCCATCAGCCCCAGACTCGTGTGTGTGTGTGTGTGTGTGTGTGTGTGTGTGTGTGTGTGTGTGTGTGTGTGGGTGTGTGTGTGTGTGTGTGTGTGTGTAAATGTGTCATGGATTCAGCTAATCTTTCCTGACGTGATTAGACACGAGTCGAAAGAGCAAGGCAGAGTTCTTGTACGCCTGATTCTGCAAAGCGACATTAACCTGCTTCATTTCTGTGCACATACCTAAAGTCACAGAGCATCAGGATCTGTTGATGATCTGTCAGGTGTCAACGGATCCTGCTGCTGCTGTTCATTTGTCTCTTTGTGAGCTCAGACTTCAGCAGACTTTGCAGGACTGATGTTAGAGCTTTACTACCACTTAGTGGTGGAAACTGTAGCATTAAGTCTGATGATTCTCATCACTTTTGAGCAGCTTCTGTTGGTTACAGAATTTATTCTAGGAACAGCTTTGTGCACTCTATGTTAGAATCGAGTAATATGTTTTTTTTAGGGCTGATAAAAATACCAGTTTTAAGTATAACAGGAGATTGATAACTGATATGTAGAACTAATGTACATTCCTACAAAAAATGAAATTGTAGTGTCAACATTTAGAATTACACAAATTCCAGCTCAAAAACTGTAATAAAATGTCTTGATTGATTAATGTTTGAAATATGTTTGACTGAAGTAGAATTTTTCAAGACTTATCCTTCAGTGTTAATTGGTTATTTCACGTGTAATCAGTCAGACAGTGTGGATGATACACAGCTCAAAAACAAAAATGGTGACTGCGCCTGAGCAAAAGCAGTGTATTTATTTATTTATTTATTTATTTTATTTGAAATGTTCCTTTTTTTAAAAAAATGACTCTGATAATCAAAAAATGCAAAATACTGGATCTGATAAATGGTCTACTGTATGTATAATGCTCTGTTTCACATCTTTTTGAGTCAAATGTACCTCAACTGTCATATCAGAAAACTGAAGTGGACTTTCATTGGTTAACTTTGAACTGGTTATTAACACTGTTAACTTTATAAAAGAAAAATCTGTGCATGTGTAGGTTAATGTGGTCAGGGTTGCATTCACACTTAGAGTGGGACCTAAACATTTATATTCTTCATTATAATACCTACTTCTATGCTTAAGCTTTAGCAATAACCTGTTTCAACTCCATATGCATTTATTTTATCTAAAATTTAAATTGTGTATCCATGTGTATCTGAGCCTTCTTGGTATCTGCTGCAACACTTTTGTTCCATTTATTCATTACCACATCAGCTGTAGCTAAATAACTAGATAGCTGTTTAGTCATGCTTATACTCTACTTTTAGCTGTTTTAATTGCTTCTCCGTGACTTGAGGTGAACTATTTCAACCTTTTCTCATTACTTCTAGCTAACTCAGCTGTGTACTGATGACATTTAGGAAGCTTTTTCAACCATTTATGTTAAGTTTAGCCACCTCTGTATTCATTATGTGTACCTATATCTTTCTTTTTTTTTTAAAAAAAAAAGAAAAGAAATAAAATCAAAACAAATATATATTCATGTATGAAAAGGACAACTCAAACAGTAACTGCTGGTGAAAACAAAGATAAAGAAATCCTGCTATGAAATCCAACCACAGGTATTTACATGACAAATAAAGCAACAAACCCAGTTTCTCATGGACACTTTTTCCCATGATGCATTGCACTGGACCTGCAGAGAAGCTGGAAACCCTGAACAAACAACAAATATAAGATATTAATGTCAGATTAGATGTCTGTCTGTACCAAGACGTTAGAATCTGTTCATGCGGGCTTCAGGAATCATTGATTGAATATTTGCATAATATATTTATAATATAAACACTACCGTGCAATATATATATACTATTTCAGTAATTTTTTCATTACTTTTAGAACGATTTTCACTGGTTTTCCATGATGTTCAGCAAACTAACTATAAAAACTTCCCTGCTACACCTGAATACCACAACATGTGGTATTCAGGTGCTGCAGTTAACCCAGTATTTTTTCCATCTCACAACATCGTCATCGTCTCTTTAACTTCACTTCAGCTGTTCAGAATCACTCAGGTGCATAAATATTAGCGGGGAGGGTCCTTCTGTCTTGTCTCTGTATTTATCTAGATTATCTGTCTGGGCTTGTGGAGCTGGCAGCCTGTTCAGGCCCTAGTGTGTACATGGAGACGGCTCACAGCCTGTTTAGTGAATGCCAAGGTATTTCCTGGCCGTGCAGAGCTCTGCCTTCAGCCTGTTTGTCCGTTCTTCAGGAAATTACTGCGAGTTCCTGCAGTGGAAGATGTGTCACTCATTTGTTCCAGATACAAGTCGAATGTCTGTCTTCTGAATGCACCAGCAAAAGTCTGTGACATGAAACTTAATATGCCATTATATTTATTTATTCTTTTTTTAATCACATCATCCATTGGTCACTTGTCTGCTCTGTTGATTAGGGAGTTAAACAGACATGTAATGGCATGTTTGGCACAACAGAGGGCACTACTCCTCACTAAAAAAAGGGGGGGGGTTGTTGAATCAATAATCACATCCTTATTCATCTATTAATACTTTAAGTATATAATATTATATATAATCATAAAAACGATTATTTAATATGTTTATAGCATTGATCCATTAAATATTTATTTCTATTTTCAATTAATAAGACTTATTTTTTAAACAAGGTTCCTTATATCTGCCATTTATCACCTTCACTCAAGCTTCAGTTATATGCATTGGTTTAAATAACTACACGTAGCTGGCTGAACAAAACAGATAAACAGCTAAAATAGTTCTAAAAGTCTTGAAAAATGATTGAAATAGCTGACAAAATTGTTCTGAAATGTATTTTGGAACAAATATACCATACAAATATTCAATTATTACCTCCTGAAGCCCACATTAACAGATTCTAATGCCTTTGCACTGAATCTAATCTGATTCTTGCATCTTATGTTTATCGTTTGTTTAAGAGTTTCCAACTCCTCTGCAGATCAAGTGCAAAACATGGTGGGACAGCAGTGTTCATCAGATATTAGTTTTGTTCCTTTATAGGTTTACAAGCATCATTTTCTCAGACTAACTTCAAACCTTCCTCTATGCAGTGATTTAAACATTTATATGATTTTCAACTCATGACCATCATTTTCAGTGATCTAGCAGTTATTTCTTAGCTTAAAAATCTTTTGTCTGTCTTCAGCACACCTTCTCAGACATTTAGTTCTCCCTCTGGCTGGTAATGAGGAGGACTTTTCTAAATTTAAACCCCCAGTAGTACACGTGGAAGTTTTGGAAACAACTCCTCCGAGGCTACAAGTCGTTTCCTCCTCCATGCTATAATTAGCAGCGTTTGTTGTCCCTGATTGCAGACAAAATACGTTTTGTTCTCATGCACACCGCTCATTAACCGGCTCAGACGGGGCCACACACCTTTAAGCTGTTAGACGCAGCATCAGTGGCTGCAGTAACAGCACTCCATAAACATTTACTGTTTCATAAAAACTAGACCGGCGGTATAGTGTGAGCATCACGCAGTGGATAAGAGCATCCAGGATCCTGTGTGGGAGATTTTCTTGTGAAGCTACTTTGCAAATGTGCCCTTTAGTTTGTTTTGTTGCCACATAGTGACCTTGGCAGGGCTATTATGGGCAGCGTTGAGCTGGATACACCTAAGAAAATACCCAAGGCTGGAAGGGCATTGTTTCTATAGGACACACACAGACAGAGTAAATGATCAAGGCTGAGAAAGTATTGCTTCCTTTGTGTAAAACACAGAGAAAGGAAATAAGATATGACACTTCTAGATGAACAAACAGTGTCAGAGACTTTCCATGTAAAACAAAGTAAAACGTGACACACGGCTTAATCTGTGAGTGCTTTTATTTTATAAAACTAGTTACTTTAACTGCAGGTTTAGTAATACACTTTTAATAAAATACTGTAAGCAATATGAATAAAGAAACTGTACAAATGTGACTCTAGAAATGCCGCCAGCCCTTCAGCGTGCCAACAAAAATAAAGAATAATAAAAGAAAAAGAAAGAAAACATTTGCTGATTCAATTATCTAAAAATTCCAGATGCCATTTCCTGCATCAGAGGAAGCGGGCGGATTGGACTTTGAGGAAGTAGGCGTTCTCCTCGTGTTTGGGCTCCTCAGACGTTTGTTCCTGGCTGTGTAAACATGATAGCATTCCTCCGGCTGTCCAAAGAGAGCTGCGCTTACAAAGCTTATCATACAACCTTCATTTTTCCCTGCTGACTTATTAAGTTATCTCCTGTGAAAATATCTCCTCACTCAGTTGGTTCAGTGTTGTCATTGTTCCTAGAGAGCAGAAAGCCTGTGGGAAGCAAACAGGTGCTGTACAGTGGATCAGAGGAGCACGTGGGGTCAGACAGGTGGCGTGCTGTAGCGGATCTCCATGTTGAACTTGTCGGGCGTCTTGGGCAGCGGAGGCTTCTTCAGCAGGTTGTGCTTCATGATCACCTCCTCGTTGGCGTAGATCGGGGTGTCGGTGTCGTCAGAGTGGTACCCCGACTGATAGCCGCTCGTCTGATTGGACGACTCCGAGGCCAGAGACTCTTTGCTCTTACAGCGCAGCAGCTGGCTGAAGGGATCGAACCAGAGCCAGATTTAAAGCTTGAATCACAGAAACCTATTGCATGAAATGCAACCTGCTGAAGCGGAGTCCTCACCTGAAGTTGGGTGTATTTGGAAGCTGCTGATTCAAACCCTTTGCCTCCTCAGGTGAGAAGCCCATACCGCTGTCTGTGTGGCCCTCCTGAAGAAGCCAACAATTCAAATCAATGCTGCCTTCTGCACCAATGGTTTAGTATTAGTTAGTATTAAATTCAGGTCCGCTGTGTTTACATCCGAGATGGAGATTTCCTCCTGCCTTGACTGTTGTTATTCCATTTTCACCCATCTTTGCATTATATCTGGGTCACTTCATCTTAAATTATCACATTTTTAGGAACTATTTCTGTGAAATTTTAAAGCATAAAATATGGACATTTATAGGGTTATTTGTGAAATCTTACAAATAAGTGGGTTGACCCACTTTTGGTACATTTTTTGGTTTGTGCACATTGAAATTTGAGATAACATTTGGATGACAGTATCTCTGTCATATTTGCAATATCTGAGATCCTTTCCTGATTTTACTAGAGTTTAAATTTCCTTTGAATTGCATTTCTTTCAAAATGTTAGTTCCCCTTTTCCAATGCTGTACCAGTTTTTATTGACTAATTGTGTCGATATCTGTATTTTATGTCTTGTCTGCTGTATTTTGCTACCTTGTGCAAAAATGCTTTAATTAAAGACTGTTATTTCTATCACTATTACCTCATGTTCACGGAAAAGGAGAGACAGTTCAGAACAAGTGAATAGTGCAGATCAAATGTGTGTTTTATGAATGAGGTGGATGACAGCAGCTCACATTCACAGACACTCACCATGACACTGCTGTGTGCTACAGGGATGTCTTCAAACGTCTTCACACTGAGCGGCCGACTGCACCTCTTACTCTGCTGGGACAGTCTGCACAGACAACACGAGTCGGTAAATCACTGCTGAGTGCTTTGGAAGTGACAGCTGCAGTGTGTAGTGACAGTTAGAGAATCATGCTGACCCAAGGGAAGGCGGGTTGTCATAGTGGAGCTGAGCTTCCAGGATTTCTGCACTTTGGGGGACGCTGTAGGGGCTCCTGGGGTCGAGGGCCACCGGGCTTCCTTCTGCTTCACCTGCTGTAAGGGGGATGTAGTCCTTCCCATCCTGGAGGTTCAGAATGCTTTAATGACTTCACATCAAATACACACTGCATCAACTAAAGCCACATAAATGAGTAGAAATGTAGTGCAAAATGTTCATCAGTGATATTATATAAATGTACTGCAGGTAATTACTTCATCCTGGGCTATTTTAAGTCTTTGCATCTGTTTTTTTCTGCTTCTGATAATGACTTCCTAAACTTTCCAGAAGGTCTTGGCAACACTCAGTGAAATGGGTGTGAACTTGTCACGTTAGCTGTGCCTTATTTTTGTATTACAGTGCATTGACAATTGCAACAAAACGGCATGTTTAAAGACAAGGGCTGAGAGGAAACTTGTAGGTTTAAATCAAAATTGCATATCGGAGTATAAGTGCAGAAACTGTTCCATTTGCCAGAGAATTTCAGCTTCAATTTAGGTGAGTTTACAGAGCTATTAGAGTGAGATTTTGCAGCTGAGATGATAATATCTAAAGTTACTTGTGGATAAAGAAGGCTTTTGTTTCGACTCGAACAGACCTGTTGGGCGCTGGCCTGCAGCAGGTTTCCCAGATGTTCAACCAGCTCTGCAAACGTCGGCCTGTCTGTAGGACGATCCAGCCAGCAGTCCAACATGGTCTGGTATCTGTCAACACACATAATTTAGATCACAGTCGGAACGAGCTACATTTCTGAGAAGAGTTAAACAGCATTCTGTCAACTTTCTCCTCACATTTCGGTTGTGGCGTATTCTGGGGGTCTCATCCTGGTGCCTTCCTTAAGCCTCCTGCAGAAGGACTCATCAATGCAAACACCCGGATACGGAGAAGCCCCTACAGGAAATGCAACATGGATTATGTTGCACATACAGAGCAGTCATTGCCTATGTAGTGTTATGCAATTACTACCACGTTTACCCAATGAAAAGATCTCCCAAAGAAGGACGCCGAAGGACCAAACATCGCTTTGTGTGGTGTAAACCCGGTCAAATATGGTCTCCGGAGCCATCCACTTTAGAGGGAGACGTGCCTGTAGCAGTGATGAACATATAAATGTCATCACTTCACTAACTTTATTGATCTGAAGAAATCTTTAGGCATCAGGTTAGAGGACTCACATCTCCTTTGCGGACATAGTCAGGATCTTTGTAGACATCTCTAGCGAGGCCAAAGTCACAAATCTTCACAACGTTGTTCTCTGAGAGCAGAATGTTTCTGGCTGCTAGATCTCGGTGGATGCACTGCAGAGTAAACAGAAAAATTTATATTCACAGCATCAAAGAGTGAGTACAATGATAATTCAGGAAGATCTTGGTCTCACTGAGAAACAAGGGGCCTAACTCCAATTTGGGGGCATGACTGTATACTTGGGAGCCTTATGTCACTGTCCACAAAACCTAAAATGTTTGTCATCGTTTCTTAGCTTCGACCTGGAGTGCTGTTGCTCCGAGATAATGCACCCATCCACACAGCACAGACAACAGTAAGAACAGATGAATACTGATAGTCGGGTGGTGCAGGTAAGGCGAGGAACGTTCATGGTGCAACAGCTGCCACCTGTGCTGTGTGGACGGATGCATTATCCTGAAGCAATAACAGCAAGCTCAAAGCTTTTATTTTCATTTTTTTGTTGACAGTGATGTAAGTCTTTATGGAATGCAGTTATGCCACAAAATTGGAGTTACACCCCTTGTTTCTGGTTAAAGGATGCCATATGCAAACAAAAACTCAGACACTGGTGGTTTCACCTTGCGAGAGGATAGAAACTCCATTCCTTTGGCCACCTGGAAGCTGTAGCTGATCAGGTCTTCCATGGTCAGATGGTCATCATCTGTACTCTCTACAATCACAAGACATTATTTCAGTCATGATCATGAGGCCTGACTGGCAAATGACTGTTATTGTGAGTTGTCTTTAGCACCTTCGTGAGTATCCACGCTGCAGCCTGAAGCCTTGTCCGCATTGCTGGAACAGACAGCTGTTCCTGTGCAGATGTCCAACTGGGCAACCTTCCCCAGACCCAGATCCCCTTCAGCCACATCCTCCTCTGCAGACGTCCACCTCTGGCTATCCACTCGCTTCCTCTGTTCACCACAGTAGAAGCACTGGTTAATAAAAAATGAGAAAAACTAAGAAAGCTAATAATATTTTATTCAGGATGGAGGCAGTGTTTGTATGGAGAGAAATATGTTAGATACAATCTGTGGGCGACCACTAGATAATGATCTGTGATCAGTGTTGTGACTGTGTGCAGTCGTCTGGGCTGTGTGTAACCACATCAGACGGCTGGCTGTGGTTTATTGGCTGCATGTGGGTTACGCTTCATTTACCTTGTAGGGGCTGTATTCTCCCCGCTTGCTCTTCAGGTAGCTGGAGAGGTTTCCATGTTTACAGTATTCAACAATCACCATCAGAGGTCCTGCACGATGAAGGAAGAAGTTCCGGGTCAAAGTTAGAAGGAGCCACAACTCAAAACTACAACTCACAGAGCCACAGATGGCATGTGGAGGCTGATTTAATGAGAAGTGTAACAGGAAAGGAAAATAAATACCAGCTACCGCATATAAAAACCTGGCAACGTTGTGCTTGAAGGCAGCATGTAACTGAGTGAATAAATGCTTGTTTTAAGTATCATCTTTAGCTGTTTTTTTGAAAATATAGTAAACTTGAGTGCACAAATAAAAGACAACTGGACTTCACGTCTGATTCAAATAGCTTCCTCTGGTCTAAATGACTTGTGTGTAGTCCCAGCTATTTGGTCTTACCCCCACATCACATTTTAGTGAGACTTTTTAACAGTCTCCCATAATGAACGGTTATAAAACTGTCTGGTGAGGTACTTCAAGACTGCATTCTAAGTACCTGATAAGGATTATTAAGAAAAGCTGCATGCTCAAGACACAAGAATGGGTAAAGTAAATGAGCCCAGCTTGATGCTTTGACTCTCTCACCTCCAGGCTTCGTACAGGCTCCCAGCAGGTTGACCACATTGAGGTGATGTCCGATGTGGATGAGAATTTTCAGCTCTGACATCAAGGCCCGGTATTCGCTAGATGTGGCTCCCTCTGTAAGATAAAGAGATAATATTGACTCTGTGTGTTTGAAGGTATTCATTGTGCATGCTGTCTGCAAGGACAACATATTTAATACTAACCCTTAAGCATCTTGACTGCAACAGTTGTGCACGTGGTGGCTTTCTCGATGCCAAACGCTGCTGCTTCCACCACCTGGCCGAACGCTCCTCGTCCCAGCGGCTCACCTTTAATGGAAAACATCTGTCATGAAGACATTATAAAGAAACATTGCCAGACCTGATATTATCTTCTAAGATGTGGTATCATGTCAACAAGTCATGGTGTTCCAGACGTTTTCACTTGAACTGATTTTGAGTTGCAAAGTTGCTCATGTAAAAGAGCAAAGCTGAGATTTCGTCTTTTTGCAGCTTTCTACACCCACCTGTAACTGCAAAAGTCACCACTCTGAGTATAATTTGCACATTTATCACTGCAGCTTGAAGCCCTGCTTCTCTTTGGAAACAGCACAGCTATGGCTACAAGTAGAAAGAAGCCAAAAATACCTTCTGTGCATTATGATGCAACTGTCATGCCATAAATTCTAAAACACAAACAAATATAGTAGAATATGACTTATCTGTAATAACACTAGTAATGTCACATTTTTCCAAGATGATGCCTATAGATGTTAGCTATATTGGAAAAATGGTAGTTTTACATACTAAAAACATTTTACTTATATTTTTAATTTGCTTCCACACTCATGTCTTATCTGATATGTGTAATTTTTACATAGACAATATGCCTTTAAACCCATCGGTTCATTTGGGGGCTCATTGTGCTTAACAAGGATTCTTTTTTTTAATTTGATCTTGTCAGTCATCAATAAATAACAAGACTACAGTCACATTAGAAGCTCTGTGAGGCTGAACATAGGCACGTTGGTACACAGTGTGCTAAATGCTAATGCCACCATGCTAATATGCACACAATAGTACAAAACTTCTATTGTTCAGCAAGTCATGTTTCCCATCCATTTTCAGCATGTTTTGAAGGGGTTGTTGATGTATTTCAGTCTGGACAAAGTGGGGGACAAACAATCAAGAGTGACAGACAGGGACTGCCATACACAGGGCAAAAAGTTGAGGACTGTGTCAGAACACCCAAAATAAAACTTGCTACACAGCAACAATGTCGGTTGAGGCCCATTTCCATATTTTCTGGAATTGTGCAACGATAAGGCAATAGTGGGGAAAATCAAATATGATATCAGAATTACCTGCCTGATGATGTATCATGGAAACATGCAAATGTTGTGATTAGAAAAGATCTCTATTCGACTATGAAGGTTTTACATGCAGCAAGTCAGAAAGTCTTTAACGGAAATTGACTAAATGTAAATATTCCAAATAAGGAACTGGAAAATGTTTATTAAATTTCCCTTGGGATCAAGAAAGTACCTACATACCATGGCATTTTTTTTGAGAATGCATTTAAAAAGAACGGGAAAATGTTTATAGGATTTGACATCAAGTAAATGAACGTCTCATTTAAAGATATTTGTATAAATAATATTTGGATATTTTTTTTCTATTACTCGGTTATTTGTTTATCCTTTTGTGTTGGTGCTGAGACAATGTTCTGCTTGCATTGTATGAAAACTCCATGAAAACTGAGAAGAAAAACTTTTTTAGCAGAATGTGATGTAAACTTTTATGAACTTTGGGGAAAACCACCTTTGCCGTCACCTCTCCACAAGGAAAAAAGCCTCCTGGGATTTCTAGGTAGCAGTACAGACACTTGTTGTCATCAGAGCAGCCACTTTGATGCGACGGTTTTCCCTAAACTGAATCGCATTCGTGTCTCACCGAGCTTCAGTCTGTCCCGAGGAAACTCCCATTTGTTGGCATCATACGTGAGCCTTTCACACTGCTCGTCCATGGGCATGTCCTCCGAGTCGAGGATCATGGACAGGTAGCCCGTCTTCAGATCCCCTCCACTGGGCTGAAAAAGTGAGAAATAATAAAGATAAGCAGAGCTGCAGTGACTAAACTAATGAGATGTGTTTTCTTTTCACTACAATGAAACTGTACAGCAGGTTTCCAGTGAGTCTGGTGCCCCTCCGATAAAAGGGGCCCAGTCAGTGTTGAGGGCCTACGTGACTTATGGGAGCACAGAGCTGCCACGTTGTTTCTGGATACAAAGGCGAGCAGCCACCGAGAGCCAGACTAGTCACTTCTAATCAGTCATACACCCCCACAGAGTGTGTACATGTGTATGTGTAGCGTTTCCCCCTTTTATTTAATCATTATCATTCATTTATCGGCTCCACTGTGTGTAACTGGCAAATGGAAGAAGAGGATGTTCTTACTCTCTTTCTTCCACGGATGACAAAGACGATCAGTAACCAGAAAAACATAGCGATGACCACTGACCCAATGGGAACAATCAGCTCCACATTAGTCTTCTCCTCTGCACCTGAAAAACACACAAATGACAGAATTTGAAGCAGCTTAATTCAAAGAGGAGCTCATGCAACTAATACGAGGGATTTGAGGCCTCATTCTGCAGGACAAAAACGTGGCGCTGTCACAGAAGAATGACTGTGATTTTGGTGACGTGCCTTGGCAGCGCTGCATGAAGTTCACACAGGTTTGTCATTGTCTTTGGCTCAAACGCATGTCTGTGTTTGAGTTGGAGAAGGGCGACTGTTGGAATCTGGACTGTAAGCAAACTGATATTTTATCTAGTCATAACAAATGATCAGCAGTCAGCACCAACAGCCGCTGCCAAAATCAACTTGAAAAAGGCCTATCTGAGCAACAGCAGTGTGTCACTACATGCTGTAATGGACCGATTCTCTCCAATAGAACTTAGATTATGGAACAGTGCAGAAATTATTGATTTTCTGATGGGGTCAGAAAAAAGGAATGCTGTGTATAATTTTGTCTAAGGCAGGGATAGTCTTGAAAAGATGGTGTTTTGGTGGAGTTTCTCTCCTCCCATATTCATTCTTGTTTCATATTTATTGTAAAAACAAAGTGTAGTATGACTTATTTAGCCAATTTGATGGATAGTCAGACCTGTGATCTCATAAAAAAATAGGGCAAAAACATCATCTTGTTATTCATAAGTGCAATCTAGGACCACAAGAAGCCACAGGAAGGTCACGTGTGCTAGTTTTACTTGCTCTGTGGCTGTAATATCTGTTTATTTGTCAATTCAACAACAAAAAGTGGCTCAAAATTTCATATTTTTTTAATGTTTGCCATAGATATGCATGGCATATTTTTTCGTCAAGAGGAGGCACCAGCGAGAATATTTGTATGGTGAAGGAGGGACTTGCTTTTTGTGACACAAATACGCAATTTATCTCCCTCTGTTGCTGTGTAAACACTCCTCATATGCAGGGATCTCCGTTAGAAGGTCTGTTGTCTACCCTCCTTGTTAGCAGATCTGGCGCCGATGCAGAACTGTGATCGGCTGGAACTGGGTCCACATTCAGCTGGCGGGGACGAGGTCACGTAGGCTTTGGTTCCAGTCAGCGCATTTATTTGTTTTTCACTGCGTCTCTGTGTTTGGGACAGCAAAGGGTGGACAGCAGAGCAGAGGCTGGAGCTGGGGCAGGGCTGGCCTCTCCCTTTGTCCTGCTGTCTCCTCATTGTTTTGGATTTAGAAACTCCCGGGAGGATGTGCGTTAACTGGGCCAACTTCCTGTCATGCGGAAGCAAAGTTATTCTTGCTCTGTATCTTTGATATAAAAAAAAATGTTGCATGTGTGATGTGAATTGGTGAAACCTTGAGGCAGGATAAAAATATACAGGCTTTGTGGGTATCGTTGCCGAGAGTTTAAGGATAAACTCTTTCACATGAACCATGACAAATATATTCCTTACTATCAGCCATGAATATATTGCTGAAAGGACAAACTAGAGTTTAGTCAGAGTCTTTGTACAAAGACACACAAATGACTGCAAAACAAGTAATGTCAACAAACATGTACAAAACAAATACAAAGGGACACAAAACAGCCACAAAGAGAATCAAAACAACTACAAAGAGATAAAGGGCTACTAACAACAAAACACAGACACGGACACACGGACACATAAAATGACCAAAAACAATGTAAAAACCTCAAAAGGATAGAAAGCAGCTATGAAGAGACACAAAATATGTACAAAGAGACTTAGACTACCAGTCAAAAGTTTGGACACACCTTCCCATTCAATGCTTTTTATTTATTTCTATTATTTTCTACAATGTAGATTAAAACTGAAGATTAACTTTTTTTTTTTACAACATGATTCAATATGTATTCTTTTAGAATTTTGATGTCTTCCGTATTAATCCTCAATGTAGAAAATAATGAAATAAAAACCACTGAATGAGAAGGTGTGTCCAAACTTTTGATAGGTAGTGTATAGGACAACAAAGAAACTCCAAACAAACTGACACAAAAGGTATAAAGGGAGACACAAAACAACTCCAAAATGATTAAGACCACTTTAAAAGGATAGAAAACTACCACAAAGACACACTAAAAGAATACAACTACAGAGAAGGACTACAAAGATGCAAAAAGATGCAAAACATCAAAGAAATGTAAAAAATGACCACTAAGATATGCAAAACTGCAAACTGACACAAAACAGCCACAAAGAGACTCAAAACAACAATGAGAAAAAGGTTACTAATGACACAAAATGACAAAAAGACTCTCAAAGCAGCCAAAAGACAAAAAATAACAAAATTGTGCAAACAACCCAACAAAAAACACAAAAAAACACTTAAAAAAGAGACACAAAAGAACAAAGAGACACACAAAACAACAATGAGATTCAAAACAGATAGAACCAAATATGAAATGAATCAAGGGAGACACAGAATGACCAAAAAACGATGTAAACAACTCCAAAGAGACACAAAACCTCCTCAAAGTGATTCAAAACGACTACAAAGAGACAGCAGCTTACTAATGGCACAAACCGGCAGAGATTCAAAATAACTAAATGACACAAAATGATTACGAGAAGACATAGAACAATTTTTAAAAAGATGCAAACAACCCCAAAGACACAGAAAACAACTTAAAAAAAAAAAACAAGAACAGCTACGAGACGACAGTAAGCATGTACAAAGAGACACAGCAAGACTCAAAACAAACAGAAACAGACATAAAATCATTACAAGGACAAATAAAACAACCATAAAAAGATGTGAACAATCCCAAAGAGAAAGAAGAACACTTCAAAGAGATAGAGAAGACCTACAAAGGGACAAAAAACATATACAAACAGACACACAAGATAACAAAGAGACTCGAAACATGTAGGAACACACACAAAATTTAGAAAATAAGATATAACCCTCCCAAAAAGCAAACAACCTCTAAGAAACAGAAGAGCCCTAAAAAACCATGAAAAACAACTAAGAAGAGACACGATTAGGCTACAACTACAAGAAAGACTACAAAGACACCAAAACTGATGGCAAAAGGATGAAAAGCAACAAAGAAATGTAAAAAAAAATTACAGCAAAGATAAACAAAAGAGCCACAAAGAGACTCGAACACCAACAAAGACACAATGACTAAAAGAGACTCAAAACAACTAAATGAAATAAAATGATTATGAGACACAAAATGACAAAAAAAGAGGTATAAACAACTTTACCAACTGCCAAAAACCGCTACAAAGAGACACAATCAAGTTCAAAGCCACACAAGACAACAATGAGACTCAATACAAATAGAAACAGACACAAAATGAATAAAGGGACACACAAACAACCCAAAAAATGTAAACAAACCCAAACAGACCTAGGACTACTTTAAATCAAAGTCTACAAAGACAAACCAAATGACCACAAAAAGTTGCGAAACAGCTAGAAAGAAATGCAACAACTGCAGACCAAAATAAGGTGCAAACAACACCAATAAACAGAAAATGCATTTAAAAGCATAAAGAACAGCAACAAAGAGACACAAAACCAGAATACAGACACACACAAGACAACAGTGAGACGCAAAACAAATATAAACACACATAAAATGACTACAAGGAGACACAAAATGATCATAAAAAGATTCAAACAACTGTAATGAGACACAAAAACACCTGAAAAACATAGCAAACAACTACCAAGACACACAAACCAGGTACAAGGAGACACAAAAAGATTATAAACACACAGAAGTGCTACAAAGACATGTCAAGCAACAATAGAAAGATGCAAAACAACTACAAAACATGCAAAAAATGTCAACAAAGATAAACGGAACAACTGCAAACAGACGCAAACTAATTACAAGGAGAGAGAACACTACAAAGGGCACAAAATGACCAAAACACTGACCTTCAGTTGTCAGGTAGGCCTGTGAGGAGTCGCAGCCTCGGCTGTTACATGCAGTGCAGGTGTACAGACCACTATCCTCCTTCTTCACGCGCTGAATCGTCAGACTGTGGTTGTGCTGGCCTAGAATCACACCTGTAAGCAATCCAGATGTTTTATTTTACACCTGTGGTAGCTCGTGAAGTGATTCTGTTTTCAGTGAAAAGCTGTACATGTCCCACCTGAGCCCTCCACCACAGTGTGGTTGTTTTTGGTCCACACCACCGTCGGGTTCGGCGTCCCAGCAGCCTCGCAGAGGAGGGTGATCGTCGCGCTCACATTGACTTTTTGGTCGGTGAAGTTGTTCTGAATCCTTGCAGCCTCGAGATCTAAAATCAGAATGAAAGAAAACAATGAACAACACATTCAAAAAATGACAGCTTTGGTGTCTCTTTCAAACTGATTCTAATATGAAATTTCTGAATCAGGTAAATTTGTGAAACATAGAATCAAATACCTAATAGTTGTAAAGTAACATATTCCTTATATTTTATCAGTGAGATTCTGTTATACAAATATATTTGCCATGCCATGTACTTTGATAAGACAGACTTATTTTTGGTTCTTGAAGACCAAGGTTTTTTCAATTTTAACTGAATTGAGGGTAAATAATGACCCAAGATTTAAAGTGTGAATGTGGTAAAACTGTCTTGGGAGGGATAATAAGTATGTATCTGATAAGTGGTAAGAAAGCTAAGTGGATGAGAGGCGAAAAATCTTCAAGAACCCAAAAAGTCCAGGCTTTCTCCCCACCTACCAGGTATTTATAATGCACCCATGAAATCCCTCCTCAGGTAGTTTCACCACACTCACACCTCTAGACAATCATTTAGAACCGAGGAAGCATTATGGGTGAGATGTGAAACGTCCTCAAGAACCAAAAAGAAATCAAGGCTTTCTCACAACATATCAGGTACTTGTAATGCAGTCATTAGATCCCTCCCACGGCAGCTTCGCAACATTTACATCTTGAGCCAGCGATGTAGAAATGAGGAAGTCTTTTGGTTGAGAGATGAAATGTCTTCAAGAACCAAAAAGAAGTCCTAGTTTCCATCACTTATCAGGTACTTATAATGCAGTCCGTCGAGTGCTCCCCAGGCAGTTTCACTATATTCCGATCTTGAGTCGTGTGATCCTGTGTCATAAACAAGTCTACATGCCTTAAGTCATTGTGAGTTGGGGGGTGAGAATACCTGGGGCTTCTCACCAGTCAGTTAGAACTAGAAAGCCTTTTGGATGAGGTGAAACATCTTTAAGAACCAAAACAAAGTCTAGGATTTCTCACCACTTGTCAGGTACTTATAATGCAGCCCTTAGAGTAATCCCCAGGAAGGTTGGCAACGTTTGCACCTTGAGCCAGCGAGTTAGAGCTGAGGAAGTCTTTAGGATGAGGGATAAAATGTCTTTAAGAACCAAAAAAAAGCCCCAGTTTCCACTATTTATCATTTACTTATAACAGAATCTCTCCCTAGGTAGCGTTATGTGTTGTGTCCTGGTGCATTAACACGCCTTAAGCCATGTAAACTGGGGTGAGAATATATACTAGGGACTCCCCACCAGCAACTTAGAACTATGCATCAACACACTGCTGCAGCTTACTACCAGCTATATATGTAGCATATTTAATGTCAGAGTCGTACAGCATCACAGTACACTTAGGAATCTGTTTCAGTGTTGGCTTGTATCATCTATGTTACTGTTATCATGCATGTACCCCAATGTGTGTTATATATTTCTTTGTCCCCCACTCCCTCTTCTGTCCCTCTCAACCCACCCGGCCAGCAGCAGATGGGTCCCCCATATGAGCCAGGTTCTGCTCAAGGTTTCTTCCCGTTAAAAGGGAGTTTCTTCTTGCCACTGTCGCCCTAGGGTTTGCTCTGGGGGTTCAGGCATATGGGTTCTGTAAAGCGTCTTGAGACAATCTGAACTGTAATGGGCGCTATGTAAATAAAATTGAACTGAGGAAGCCTCTTTGATGAGGTGAAACATGTTTAAAAACCAAAAAGAAGTTCTTGATTCATGTGATCCTGGGTCATTAACGAGCCTACATGCCTTAAGCCATGTGATTTAGGCTTGAGAATACCTGAGACTTCCAGTCAGTCACTTAAAATTTAGAAAGCCTTTTGGATGAGGTGAAACATCTTTAAAAACTTACTGTAACACGGCATAACATCAAAATATCGCAGCATCACACAAATTAGAATGGACAAAGGTGCAATACTCTCACAATGTGCAATAAGTATTTTATTGATTGTTGTGTTTTTTATCTATTTATGATAACATCTGTATTTAACTTTAATTTATTTAAACTTTAGCATGATTCATTTCAGGGTTCTTGTTTCTTTTTAACTGTTGCTAAATTATTATTATTTTGACTTGATGTACCTGTGCTAATGGCAAAAAATTCTATTCTAGTCTAAAAACCAAAAAGACTAGATGTCTTCTGCTGCAGCACTTAGGACTACCATGAGAATATTCTTTCTTGCTCAGGATACTGAAACTGTCTTTTGAGAACTACTTACACTGGAAAAAAGTGCAATCACAATGAAAACAAACCTGTGATTTACAGTATGGCAGGTACAGTTTAATGAAGTAACAGCTTTTCCAGAAACCAGTAGTTATCCAAAAAAAGAAACTCTGCTGACCTTTGAGAGAAACACGACGCAGCAGGCAGGTTTTCTCCTTTGTCTTGATGTTCACCACCTGACATGCGTACAGACCCTCATCCTGGCGGGAAGCGTTGGGCAGCGACAGCTCCAGGGTCACGTTGGTTCCCTGCAGGGTCGACATCACGGCCTGCGGCATCGGCCTTCGCTGCAGAGTCAACGAGCGACACGGCTGCACCGACGCAACCTGCTCCGACTCGGACACGTTGGTGACGCGGAACCAGGCGAGGTTACCGTAGATCAGCCGGTCTGCTTTACACCGCAGAACCACGTGGTCCTCCTCCAGGGGCTCGTTGGATGGAGACATGCTCACCTCAAGGCCGCCTGACAGGTACAGATGAAAACACAAGCACGAATGAGAAAACACATAATCGGCACTGCATTGCAGTGCAAATCACATGAGACTAGAAGAAAGAGAAACCACAGCGCTTACGTGTGACATGAAAAAAGATGATGCGTGAATCCACTCCTACTTTGTTGGCAGCCATGCATCTGTAGAGGGAATGAGCCTGGGCTTTCTGAATCTTCAGAGAGCTCATGATTTTCTAGAGAAATGCATTGTATCTCTTAGTAATTCTTATCATAGTTTCAGTTTACACCGCATGAAATACAGTAAATATTCCAGGTTCTAATGGTCCTATGAGGAATTATTTACCTTTTGCGTGTGATCTGTGTCAGTCATAATTCGCTCTACGTGGTTGTTTCCGGTGCTGTTGCTGATGTCTCTCCAACCTGTGCACTCCTCCAGCTGTAACTCAGCCTTAGACAGTCCAGACCTGGTGGACAAATATGAACAGAAAAAGGTGAAACTAAAATACGCTGCCATGAGATAGTTCCCTTTTTTTGTGGAAATAGATTAGAACTTTAGTGTCATTGTTAAACAACAGCAAAAGTTTAAAAGAGCACAAATTCATTACGAAAAAAACTAAAATTTCACCGTGTAAGAACAAAATTACAGTGTCTACAAAATAAGAAAAAAACTGCTGTGACATAAGTTCCATTTTCATTCTGATGCATCAAGAATTTATTTTTCTTTTGCAAATTTTATAAAGTTTCCATTCATATAAATTGAGGAGTGTTGTTAAATTTTTTTGCTGTCTTATGTACATTGAATGGTCTTAACCTTAATATTTAAATTCATATTAGACAATACATTTGAAAGTGTTTTATATGTGCTGCATAAACAACGTTGACTTGATCTGGCTTGACTTATGTATCTATTTCATTAAAATATTAAAAACATCAGTTGCTGCATTTTATTTTATTTTTTACCAAAATAACATGTCTGCGTAGTGTTTTTTAATTGCTAAATCGCATCATGAGCAAAATAACCTCCGTGCTTGACCATTTCCGCCTTGGAAAGTCAGTAAAGACTTCAAGGGTTTCATATATCTGAAACGCAGAAACCAATCCTGACAACTTGCAGCATGGGGATTCTTTATCAGAATAAGTTTCTGGTTTAGTACAGTATTTGATCTTAGGGGAGCTGGTGTGCTGATGCTGCAGCTAGTGGGGAAATGTAGGCAGAGAAACAGGCAGGACTTTATAGATCTGCACATTCTAGAAAAAACAACAGTGTTGACTTTCATCTCAGCCATTTTACAGCAGGAAGGCATTCATTTAATGGAAACGAACGCCTAAATATGTAACTTTGATACACAGAGGTGAGTTTTTAGAGGTTAAACTAGAGAAGAAAGAGGAACTTTTAAAAAAGCATCTGAACAAACTGCTGATACAGAAATTTCTCTTTCACTCTGATACACCAAATACTTATTGAGACTGACAAATGACAAATAAATGGAGAACTATGGGTTAGTATGGCGATGTACTTAATTATCACAAGTTTCCATTCACAGAAATTTCATGTTGTCACATTATGCATCTATTTTTGTAATCTTTTAATATATATGTCTATATAATTCTAGCCAAGGCACACACAAAATATTAACGGATTTTAAATACAGTTAGAAATAGAGAAGTAATTCAGACACATGACAACAGGGGAATGAAAATCTGCAAGAAGAATTGCAGCTCAATCAGGACGAAGCTCTTTTTGGACAGAGAGCGCGACGAGAACAACAGGAAACGTAGTGCAGGACTGAGGAAGCGCTTGGATATGTAGGCAGAAGATAAGAAACCTGGTCTTCTCTGGTCACACACAAACACACACCTCCTGCTTTCTGTCAGCAGTCGTCAAATCACTGCAGGAGCAAATCACGAGGCGGTTGTGTAACTGTCCCCGGCCGCATATTGTTGTGGAAGATTGGAGTACAAGTTTGCGATTGTACAAAATTAGCAAGCGCATTGATGTAATTCTAAAAATGGACTTTGTGAAAAGAATGAATCACATCCGCTGATCTGCATCAGGTCAGAGTGCGCTCTCATTGTCTCTTCTTCTTGTTTTTGTCAACATCACGAAAGCAGCTATTCCGCCTCCTAAATCAACAACCTGTTGACAATGAGAGGCCCGTGTGATCACTCAGAGAGAAACCAACCTCCTCCAGCTTTTTTCTTGCTGACGATTGGTGACTTACATGAAGGCCTCTGGACAGTCCTCCTTGGACATCCACTGCCACTGGATGTGTGCAGGAGTGGGAAATCCACGGGCGGTGCACCTCAGGGTGGGGCTGCTGCCATACGGATACGCATCGTTGTCCACTGCCACCTCCTTCTCAATGATGTGAGGAGGAACTGCAGGAGAAGGGTTATGATCACTGTCTGCTGATCAACCAGCCCAAGAGGGAATTCAAAAGTTGAAAAACAGAGCAAACATACCGTTAACTAGCAGCTGGAAAGAGCGTCTCTGCTCTTCTTCAGTGATCTTATTGCTCAGGACCACCGTGTAATTCCCAGCATCCATTTCTGTGACTCCGTGGATGATGAGAGCGTCGCTTTTCTGCTTTATTCTGTAGCCGTCCTTCAGTAGGAGGCCGTTTTTTAACCTGAGCAGACAGAGGAGAGTCACACAAGCAACATACAACATGTAACTTTTTCACCAGTTGCACTGAATACATACAGCTTTATTCATTTTCATAGCTCGTTATTATTTGATAGTGATGACGCAGTTTAACATAGTTCCACAACATATAACACAAAACATAAACATACATATATAAAAGTGCATTAAAATATGCACAACAAATACATCAGGGAAAAATCTTAGCAAAAAAAGCTAGAGCGAGCTAAAACAGCTGTGGTAGTGTGAAAGATCTGATTTTAAATGTGTAGAAATTTGATATCAGATGGCAATATATTTCAGAGTTGACAGCCTTTCACGGGGAAAATTGATTATCAAAGTTTAGCTCTTTGATGTACAATTTTACAGTTTCCATTCACCGCGCTTCAAGAAAATTTGACACTATCTTGTCTGTGGTTTTATGTAGCTTTGGGGCTAAACTGCTGATTGATTTGAAGGCTAATCTGAGAGAAATGAATGATAAACGAAGCTCTCAAAGCTGAGTAGAATGGATCTTCTCATGACATACTTGCGATGCTCCCAGACCGGGTTTCTGTCTGTTACTTTCAGAGCCTGATTACATAAAGATGAGAGGTGTGACTTGTTGATTGCAATGCTTGAGTTGATATCATCAAACAATATTAAAAATGTGAGAAAATCATGGAGCGTATAAACAACTGGGCTGCCTGTGTAGTGATGAAGTGCCAGAACAAATGCGGTTGGTTTTTACTGGTTTTCAAAATCTCCTTCACATCTAAGATTTTTCCGAAGAACTTCAAATCATTTACATACTCAGTTTCTTCATTGCACATCTTCGTATAGCAAATTATGCTGATGGTTCTACTTCGTGGTTCTACTATGAACAGACCATTTGAAGCTGGGTTCGGGGTAGGCCGAGTACTTGACAGGGATCAGCGTAGATGTTTGATCTCCCACGTTTACTTCCCACACCTTCGTCCACGGCTCCTTCATATCAATAAAAGGCTTTTCTGGAAACACAAGAAAAATCACAGCATGCTGTTATGGACACAGATGTGCAATATTTCATTTTTTTAATCGCCATTTCAACCTAGCTAATAGGAATTTGCTTTGGTAAGTTCACATCAACAAAAAATACACAGAAACCTCAGTTCATTGAAAAACATTAACACAAAATAAGTGTTAAAAATGATCAGTCAAAGTGCTGAAGCATTTTCTGTGTTATTGTTGATAGGAGGCACCATTTAGTCATGCTCAACCGAGGATTTTCTGTTGGTTAGATTTCCACTGAGCCAAATTAAATTACATTTTAAGAAGTGAACAATGGAAATTGTTAGTTTGGTACCACAGCACAAGCCTTAAAAAGGGTCAGGTCAGATGCATAACTGAATATACCAAAAGATAATACAGTTAAAAGCATCTGCTTAAATTAAACTTGTGCCAAACAGTAGAAGGGAGAAGAAGAAAATGAGTACATTTCAAAATAAAATTAAGTCGACAGGATTGGTTCCTGAGGTAAAAACCTCATGATCTGAATCTATGTTTTTTAGATGGTCATTGGGACTTGTCACTTTTCAGGTGGCTTCAGTGACTGTTTATTTCACTCGTCTTGTAGCTTATTTGAAAAAAACATACAAACAAACAAAAAAACACCATATTCTTAACAAGGTAAGCATTTTGATTTTTCCTGGAGGGCGTCTTTAGCCAACTGTATAACTTATTCATTTTTTTCCTTTCATTTTTGACATTTTACAAAATGGAATTTTCTACACCACAATGTATAAATTCCAAATGAAAAAAAAGTTGCTGAAAAATAAGGGGGAAAAAGGGCAAAAATGTACAGTAATTTCCAGTTTAGCTACTGCTGGCTTCGTTGGTGCATAAAATGCCACCAAGCAGTCATCAAATAATCAGTCATGAATCTTCGGGCTCAGTTAATAGCTACACTAAAAATGAACACATCGCAACTACCAGTTGTCCTTTAGAGCGTCCAATATATTTCCAAGATATTTAAGTTTTCATGAATGTGCAATTACTCATGCGGTGGTCAGTTTTTGAGCTTTTGGATGCTGTAAATCATTTCTTGCACCCACCATAAACTTTAAGAAACGCTGAGGCGCTTTTCTCCATCTGGCCGCTGGAGGCTGTGCAGGTGAATTCTCCAGTGTGATCCACCGTCACGTTCTCCACGATGAGCGTGTTGGACAGCTCCAGAGAGTTCCACAGCTTCTTCTTGTGGGAGACGGCGTGAGACGACGGCGAACCGTTGACCGAAGTCTGACATAAGGGGACAACAGATATGTCTTTTTAGAGTAGATACATAAATCTTAGCCTCAGTCCACTGAGCTCTTTCTTCTTATGTGAGCAGTCAGAACACCAGAATCACATCCGGCCACCTTTGCACTCTGACCTGACGGTGCAGAGATAAACTGACGGATTCCTGAAAGCAGGAGGTCACGAATACATGTGAGGACAACAGGAAGCAGCTCTGGTATCTGTCTGTCCTTTGCAGTGAGTCAAACAGGCTAACTGAAGACTGCCGCCTGAGTTGATTAAAAGTATACGAGGAAATTAAGAACAGAAAAGTTTCGGGCACCGACCAGAGCTCCACCAGAGTGCGTCCAGTTGAATTCGATGCCCACGTTGAGCTCGGTGTGGGCAGTGCAGCTCAGCACCAGCCGCTCCCCCACAGACAGCCTCACATGCGAGGGGGTCAGGGTGAGGTCATAAATCTTGTATCCTGCGGAAAAGGGAGGGAAGACGAAGCAGTCAGTCGACGGCCTATTGTTCTCCCGAGACTACAGACTCTCTGGCTCGGTGTTTCACCTCGTTCCTCCTTCAGTCACAATCAAGCTCAGTGCCTCTCACACTCAATCTTAACCTCAAAAGTCTTTCTTGTTTTTAGGTGTACATTTATTGCATCCACAGCTTTGGCTTCTACAACTCTGTGTATCTTCTTTTTCATCTTACCAACAACAGCAACGATGTAGAGCGGGGACTTAAAAGTCTCGTTTCCGATGCGAGTCTGGCAGGACACGACGCCGGCGTAGCTGATCAGATGTGTAGGAACAGTGAAGCCTGTCCTGGCGTCCCACAGAGAGTCCTTCCCATCAGGATGAAGTTCCTTAATTGGATACTTCTGACAGATACAGAAATTTACTGACTTTGAACAAGAAAACACATTAACAGCACAACATTTCACACATTCCATTGATGACAAACTATTCAGATCCTTTAAGTAAAAGCATCAAAACAGCTGTGTAAAAATACTCCATTACAAGCAAAAATCCTGCATGGAAAAGTCTTCTTTAGTAAAAGTGTATAAGATTTAGCAGCAAAATGTAGTAAAAGCACATGACAACAGACTAATATCTAATCATATTTGACCTTGTTAGATTATTAATTGTGAAGCATCAGCGTGTCAGCAGGCAGCATGTTACTGTTGAAGCTGCTGCAGGTGGAGCTACTCTGAATTACTTTAAATACAGCAGATTTATCTGAGGGAAAAGAAGAAAAGAACTGTTCTCATACACAAATATTTATTAGTTTTTGGTGAGATGCTGGATCTTTTGAGGCCTTTATGGAAACGAAACCACAAGAGATTTTCAGAGGGGAAAAAAAATCCCAATTTGGTAAAGTTGTTAACAACTCACAGACATGTGCTTTATATAAGAAGCCCAAAACATTAAAAACCACTTGTTTAATCTTTAACAATGTGTTGCTTTGTATATTTCAAATGCTATATGTTATATTATCCATGTAACATCAGTGCATTAAGTAGCATAAAACACTCAAGTATCTCAAAATTGTGCTTAAGTACTGAACTTAACTAAATGCAATACTAGATGGGCCAGAGAATGTTTCTTTAGCCTGCATTTTAGCCTACAACCAAATTCAACTAAGAGGCATTTTGTTACAGTGCCACTGTTTTAAAGTTGAACTGCACAAATTTTACACATAAAGCTCAGTGTAGTCATTATGTGGGGTGCTGTTCAGCCTTCGTAACTGTTGTATAATGTCTTCTGTTGGAATGGAAATGGACTTGGAGGCTAAAGATGTATAACAGAATGTCTGTGATACAAACTGAGGCTTGGGATTGGAAGAACGTGGGAAATAACTGCATCAAAGTAAATGATGCCATTACTTTAATTTTGATAAATGCAGTGTCTGGTAACAGGGAGACAGAATAACAGCATACCACTGCATGTTTAGCTTTGATTTTGGCCATTTTTTAAAAACTTTGTCTTCTGTCAGTCCCCCAGCTTTATCGAAAAGCATCACTAAATCTTTAAAGAACCCCTTTAAATAACATTAAATACTGTATTATCAGTTTGAATCACCATGCCAGGAAATACCTCTTAAAAAAACCTTTTTCCTCCCCTCCTATAAAACTCCTATACAACAATAAAACACAACATTTAAATTCTTTACCGCAGTCATGCCTTCTATCCTATAGACGTTGCTCCATCTTGTAAAACTCCTTGAATTTCACTGAGAAAGAGTCAAATAAGAAACAGCTCCTCCTTACAGTGTTGAGTGTGACGTTGAGATTCTCAACCGAGCCTCGGCACGGTATCACCACCCGCTCTCCTTCACGGATGAACACCACCTCATATTCCTTCTCTGAAGGCACAAACGGCACCTTATAATCTGAAATAGATGTGAATTCAGTGTAAGTTAGTAGGACGTTAAAGCAAAGGGTTGTCTAATGATCGTACATCCTGCATTAAATGTCCTACTAAACCACCCCAGGAAAAGTGAAAGTGAGTTATACCATGGACAAAGACATAAACCGCTGCTGCAGTCTTGCCATCTTCAGCTTTTAGGTCTCTGTAGGAACACTGATACTGTCCGGTCTCATTGACAGTTGCATTGGTGATGGTCAGTGTTGTGCAGAAGAGTCCTGATCCACTGCAGTCACTAGTGGAGAAGCGAGCGCTTGTTGGAGGAGTCGTCCACCTCAGGTACTGGCGACCTCTACAAGTAGAAGACAACCAAGAATTAGACTGCACAGTGGATGTCTGGGCCGGTGAATGGGTGGAGGTGCAGTTATACAAACCTGCATGTCAGCTCAAGGTTGTCAGTTTTGTTCATCCGATGGACGCCATAGATGTTGAGCGTCGGTGGATCTGGCATAAACCGCAGTTCGATGGCTGGAGGAATCAAGAGAACAAGTCAATTAGAGAAAAATTACCAAATTTATAGATGACGGAAGTTATTTCATTGTTGCTTCTGCACAGTCTGTGAATTAGATCAGGTCAAAAAGCAGAAACTTAAAGTACAAAAAGGTGGGGGGAAAAAACTCTTCAGTATGAGATGCGTTTTGTAACTGGCTGCACTGAGGCCATTTTTCCACTGCTGCAGCAAATGGTGGAGCTGTGTCAAAACAGGAAGCAGGGGAAGATGGGCCGGGTCAGGCTGAATGGCCCAGCACAGTGTGGCCTAGGTGGGGTTCCTGTTTCTGAGGATACAGGCTGCCCACTGCCTCCCCGAGAGGCCCTAAAGCACAGAATGCATTGTATGGAAAAAGAAACCTGTTTGTGTTAAGCTGACCAAGTAAACATTCGCCAAATTAGCCTTAAACCTCCTCAGTGACCCCTAAATATACCTTATTGTTCAGCAACAACAGGTTGAAACTAATTCTTCTTTTTAAAAACAGGTACAGATTTCCCATCTTTTTTAAACATCACAGAAATGAACTGACACTTTATACTTTTTAAATATGAAAAGAACTCAATGTCCAAAGGTTATCGCTATTTTGAATGTTTAGGTTCTGATCCGTCCTTCAGAACCATCTGACTGGCCCCAAATTAATTCTGAAGCACAATAACAAATCCAAACATTCAGCCAAATCATAAATAAACACCTTCAGCAAAAAGAAAAACAAAACGTCCTGCAACAGATGGAAGGGTTTCCATAAAACCCTCAATATCACTGAGTCAGTTTGGGGCTACATGAAGAGACTGAAAGTATCCAGATAACCAGAATCCACAAAAGAGCTGTGATAAGATTTCTAAGATGCTTGAGGAAAGTTTGCACCAGGGAGAACTCGCACTCCATAACCCTAGGAGCTTTAGTGAAAAAGCAACTGGACTTTTACTTGGGGTTCTGAAGAGGTGGAAGTCCAGTTGTTTTTACGTTATGACTTGGATGACTGAGAAACTACACAGAAAAGGACTTCATAACTCACAAAAAATAAGAACAATCCAGTAACAAGTACTTCTGACCCCAAAATTTCTTATTATTGCTAAGAAGATAGACAACCTGATGAATATTATATTACTATCTTACCAGTAACACAAGCGATTTCCAGAATAATGCCAACCAGTGGAATGACGGAAACTCCGTGCGCCATCATCCGACAGAAGACATGGACAGAATCTTCTTCAATGTCCCATTAAAAACGTCACTGCAGTAATAAGAATATTAATCCTACTGCCTCGTACTAGTCCATTGACCTCTGGTGTCTATTATTCCGCTCCAGAGAAAATCTGAAAGTCATGAGAACAACCAGCAGTGGACGATGATCAGCGGTGAGTAAAGTGCGGCTCTGCGTATTCCCATGGAGCTGCTGCTGCTGCTGCTGCTGAGGATGGAGAGACGCGCTTTGGCGGAGCAGCCTGCAGGGGAGGAGCGTCCAGGACCGTTTTGGGCTTTGGGCCAACTGGTCAGCACAGGACTCATCGGCTGGAGGTGCGCCAGAGAGGAAGAAGAAATATTTTGCCATCGTTCCTGACCTACTCTTAAAAGTCTGCAGCTGACGTTCAGTGTGCCCCTAGAAGCGCTGCTCACAGAGCAGAAAACGGCTGCTGCCACGAAGAAAAAGACAATTTCAGTATGAGTAATCGGGTTGTTGATGCAGTGATGATGATCTACATCCTCAAATGAATCGTGCGAGACATCAAATTGAAAATTTTAACTATTTATATTTGATATTGATGATCAATGTGCTAGCTCTCAATTGAACGCAAAAGACACAGTTTACGTGCGTAAATTACGCACAGACTCAGTCCAGGTTTGGATTAAACATTACCAGGAGTTCAAGTGCTGTTTGTTGTTACTTTGCTTGAGTCTTTCCTCGGAATTTTTAAAATACCTGCAGCATCAAACAGCAGCAGAATCCCCATGAGCGTCTCCAAAACCACAAAGTTGTGCGCATTTACGCACATGGCACAACTGCGGTACTATTTATTATTCCCGCCTCAAAGACAGGATCACGCAAGAGGTAATGCAAATCAGAATTTGTATGACTTTTCTTTGCAACAGAAAACAAAACTGTCACAAAGACACACAAAAAATCATAACAAAAGAAGACAAAAGAAAAATAAGACCTAAAACGACACAAAAAGACAAAAATTAGACACAATAAGACAAAATCAAGACACAGTATAACATAAATCAGATAAAAAACGACAAAAAACAAGACAAAACACAAACAAGACAAAATGACAAAGAAGCCAAAACTGTCTCAAAGAGACATTAAACAACGTAAACAAGACAGAAAAGAAGAATGGGACTCAAAATGACACAAACAAGACACAAAACGGTACAAAAAAGGCAGGAACCACAACAAACGAGACATAAAAATGACACAAATGAGACGCAAAACACAACAAACCAGACACAAAACAACATGAACTAGCAACAAAAGAAAAATGAGGCAAAACAAGACACTAAACTACAGTCACTGGTAATGTTTATTACAGTTGCAACACAACATAAATACAGTAGATAACTGGAAAGTCTCTTTAGCTTTGGCCTTTAAAGTGATAATTATTAGGCCTTGTAAATGATTAAAATTGACAGGGCAATTTCAGAAGCATTACAAAAGCTTAATTTCAGAGTGAAATTTACTAACAATGAAAGTTGCTTTTTTAAATCACAATTCTTTTACAGTAAATATGGTAGAATTGTTAGCAAACACTTGTTTATTCACATCTGCGGCAGATGTGGAGTCAGACTGACATTCCCACCCCAAGTATTGTTTGTGTTCACTTCATGCAACATGAAGTCCAACACTCTCCTTTAAAGTCTGTCTTGGTGTCAAACCATTGAAAGAAACATGATTTATTGTTCACTTGGTGTTTGGAGAGCGAAACAATAACACAACAATACTAGAAAAGCTGCAGGTGGGAAAATCCAAACAATGAAGCCAAAGTTCCGTTAAAATCCCATATAACTGCCGAATCAGGTGATGCATTATCATTTTACCAGTTAAAATATTGATTAAAGACACATTCACATCATATTTGATCATTATAAAACCAGTTAGTCGTTGAAAAGTGATTTTTTGAACGATAGAAAAACTAATTTAAACATGACATTTTTATGTTATAGTTTCTGAATCTGAAAGAAATGAATACACTGAGTGAACCTAAATGCTTGTGGTTCAGTTTAAGCTTAACTTCATCTTTATACATACTTGAAGAGATAGTTTAGTTTCTTTGAAGTGCAGTTGTATGAGATACCCATCTAAACTCATTCTAATACCTCAAGTAGATCACAGCTGACACACAAGTTTGAGAACCTGAAAGGAGGCTCACCTAAAAAAAATGTAGAAAACTTTAAGCGCACTAAAGTAAGCTAAAATTAGGCTACAGTATTGAAAAGTGCAGTGAAGTAGTTACAGATTGGGAAAAAACTGAACCCTTGACCCCTACAGTGAGGGGATCTGGTGGCTCTGTTATGCCGAGGGGGGGAATATTGCTGGCATGGTTTGGATCCACTAGTCCACTCAGAGGAAAGACTTACTACAAGTCAATACAAAGTTGTTTGAAATAATCATTCTTATCCTATGATTAAATATTTCTATCCTGATGGGAGTGGTCTCCTACAGGATGACAATGCCTCTTTCCATAGGGTTTGATGAATATAATGTGAATCATATGTTTTAACCTGAACAGTCACCAGATCTCAACACCTCTGGAAGATTGTGTACCGGTGTGGGAGACGACACGCCACATTTCCATCATCGAAACACCAAACAAAGCAGTATCTTTTGAAACAATGCTGCTCATCTCTCCAGTAGATTTCCAGAGACTTGAAGAATCAGTACCAATGAGCAATGAATTTGTTCTGGCTGTATGTGGTGACTCCACAAGTCAGTGACACACTTTATGTTGGTTTGTCTTTTCATCTGTTAATCATTTCATCAAGACCACCAGATTCCATTCACAAAAACAGAGATTACACTTCACGGAACACTGGAGTTACTTGTGAAGTTTCAACTTAACCTTACTAGTGGAACATTGCAGCACATACTATCCTGTGGTTGTTTGTGTTGATGTTATGTTACAGTTTACATCAATCATATGGGGGATTAAAGCAAAATACAGCCATTAATTCATCTTAATTATCCTTTTCCGTTAATTCACAGGTCAAATGAGTTTTAACTGTTTGTTCAAACTTACTTTTCTTTGTGTTCTGACTCACCATGCAGGACTAATGTTTGGGAAGGGGCCAGCAAAGCACTTCCTGGATTTATGCTGTTAGTGATGTCAGAGTGACATCACTGGGCCAGACCAAGTGGAGGGTTTTCTCCTTTTGTAATGAAGGTTTCTTTTACAGTAAAAGCCATCATAGTAGTAGTAACTTCAGATGTTAGCTCTATAGGACATATTCAGAAATTCCAACAGGTTTGCATTGTATGCAGAGATGTTTGCAGTTTTCTTTGCATGAAGTTTACAGAGCAGGACACCATGTTGTTAAATAGTAGGGCTGAAGTGATGCTGGCTTGAATGAGCACCTTATATAAAGAGTACAGTTGAGGTTGTGCTGTCAAACTGTAGCACTTTTCTGAGTAGCTATGAGTTGATTTTGAAATTATTTTTACTTGTAAATGATCTTTTTGTATTGTTTTGTATCCAGGGGTGGACTGGCCATCTGGCATACCGGCCACTGTCCCGGTGGCCCGATGTCTAGTTGCGGCTGGTCAACAACTTCCCCCGGACCTGTCATCAGTAAACTAACAAGATTTTAAACTTCACGGGTCGCTTCTGTTATCCCGGCGCAGCTTTTGGTTATCGGCTCAGGAAGCACACAGACCAATTAGGTACGAGTTCAGCCATCCCACGTGACGCTACTCAGCCAATGAATTGGTCTCTGCAGTCCAGCCGCTAAACATCACAGCTGAGTTCAGAAAACGGGTGAGGGAAAGAGGAGAGGAGGACGGACAAAAAGATAAACAAGAAAAGCACTTCTTTTCTTGTGTCATTTCTGACCATCCCTGAAAATTTCATCCAAATCCATCAGTCTGGTTTTTAGTAATGTTGCAGACGGACAGACAGATTCACAGACAAATGTACGCAGATCGTCACATAACTCCACCGTTCCTTGGCGGAGTAATACACAAATCGACATCGAGAGGAAAGTCGCCCTGCACATGTTGATTATGTTTGGCTCAACATTCAGCTGCCAGCTTCTCAACTATGAATATAATACAAACTAAATCTGGTTCCAGACTCACCAATGAGACCACGATTCAGAATACTGGCAGCTCAGTTCTCCCATTAAGCAGCAGCGGTATAAGGGGAGTGATATAAGAGGAAAAAATGTAAAAGTGTTCAATTGTTTACATTTTTTGAGATTTAGGTATTGTTGAAGATGTATATAAGTCAGTTCAGGTTGTTCAGTCATTATTTTTCACTTTATTTTCAGATGTACAGTTATATCAAAAGTTATTTTAAATGAATGTTGTCAAAATGTTTTTGAACTGTACTGAATTTATTTGATTTGACAGTCAGTTATTGATTACATGCAGACACTAATAAAACTACAAGGTTACATCAATATATATCACACTAATTCAAGTTAGACATTATGATTTTCATTATGATTTGCTTTAATATATTTTCTCTGACTGGACCTCTTTGAATTTTAGTTTAATGCCCCTGCTCTGCTGGATTGCAATTTTTTTCCAACTTGCGCGCGTTTGTTTCGGTCTCTAAAGATGTTTTTGAATTTTTGTTCTGAAAATCCAACCTTTCCGTCAGTTTTTGTCCTTGCATTCAAAAATCAGTGCTTGATTCAGTCAGCCGATAATGTTGTGGGCCGGTCTGGGCCAAAAATGCCAGGGCTGATTTTTTGCCCCAGTCCACCCCTGTTTGTCTTTAGCTGTCACATAAATGGAGAAGCACTATAAAATAAAATCCAAATTCCCCACTCTCACACCAACCCGTCAAGTCAGACGGTCGCCTTCCCTGATTCTGGTTCTGGAAGAGTTTTTTTTTCCTCCCTGTTAACGTTTTTTTTTTTTTTTTTTTTTTTGGGGGGGGGGGGGGTTCATTGTTCCTTGTTTAAAATTCATAAGGTCTTTACCTTACTGCATGAAGTGCCATATGTATAAGTGCTAAATAAAAATGCATTGAAATAAAATCTTCACCTCTTTTGCACACAAGAAGTCTGCTGAGTCTCATTGCCTACCATCTTCCTTGACCTTTTGGACAGACTACTCCATATTGCTGCTCTGTTATTATGTGACTTTAGTGATTTAACTTATCTGTCCAAACTAATATGTTAACACATTAAAGTCACACAATAACAAACAAAAAAATTGAAACACTGGAAGGCCAGCAACACTCCATTTCTGCAGTGAAATTACTGTATACTCCAAGTCTTCAAGTGACTTTGAAGAGCCCCTATTGAAAAGGGCTGTCTGAAGGCAAAGAAAAATGATTAAAATATTCCAAATAAAGCTTGCACTTAAACTGATCTTGTATCTGTCACATGCTATGATACATTTTGCTTCTAACTTCATCCACAGCAGTTCATTATGTAGTTTCCATGCTTGTCCTCCCGTCTGATTCTACGAATTGGAGACGTATCAACTGTGATCTACTGCTGTAAATACACTATGTTCAAGTACCTCATGTAACCCTATTTCACATAAACCAAAGTTTTCTTTTAAGGATTTGTTTGCTTACAAGTTCATAAATTTAACACATAACTATAACTCTGACTCTGTTGGACAAAGACACATCAAAGTCATGTAATATTTTGCAAGCTAAAGTCTTTTGACAAGGCCAAATAAATCAGTGGATCAGGTGCCTGTCCAAAGATTCCAAAGAGGGTTTGGAAACTGAAATGATCATTTGGGGCATGACCAAAAAAAAGCAAAGAGCAAACCACAGATGAAATCAGTATAAAAATGCCTTGGAATAAGACAAAGCAATGGAAGCAAGCCTGCACTTGAATTGCATCAGAATGTGTCTAATGATGGCATTTTTCATCAGTCAGATTTTCCCTCGATGTGATGAATGTAGCATTTCACCTTCTCAGCAGGGAGGAGGTTCGTGTTTTGATGCTGGCACAGATTCAGGAGGGTTTGGGGAGATGATGGGGTTGTATGTTATAAGCTACATCCACATGTTTCCTGGCCTGGTCACTTCTACTGGGACTCTCTGCCTACTAAACCGCCTATCCTCCTCCGATCCATCACTTCCTGGAGGACACTCAACATCGAATGCCCCTCTGGAAGAGCTGGAAACTGAAACATTTTCCATATTTCTATCCACCTTTGTTTTCCACATTCAGTGTGAGGTGATTGCTTTGAACTCTGGCTCACTCGCAGAAAGACAAACAGAAAAGATGTTTTTTAGAGCACTTTGGGGGAAAAGAATGGGCGAGGTTGTGTGGAACAGAATATTTTATACAAAAGTTAAGTAAAAAGGCATCAAAAGTGCACAACTCTGTTCCAGCAGCATTCAGTTTATCTTGTTTTTCAGATGACAGAAAACAGAACACATACAAACAAACCACAAGGAAAAAGCAGAAAACACAAAATGCACTGCTAAATAGAAGATTGGCACAGTAGTAGCCTCAAAAACCAGCGTTTGCATTGAAAACACACCTCCAAAAAACTCCTATTGAAAAGCCAAAAGCTGTGAATTGTTTTGGCACTGCTTGGGTTTGAGAGGGATTTCAAAGGTCAATGTCCCACAATTCAACACAGAAAGAATGGCAAAAAAAAGCGTTTGTGCACCAAGAGAGAGAGAGAATGAGGGGAAGGGTTGTGCATTAAATTTGCATTGTTGTGACTGACACAGAAAACATAGCATGGCATCAGAGAGACAAGAACTGTTCACAACTCAGCTGAAACAAGAGGAGACACATGTAGCACCTATATTACTAATGCATAAATTTAGAAAAAAGATGTTTAAAGAAAGCTAGATTCATTTAGAGAACTTCATAAAGCCCCATAGAGGAGTTTGGTCAATGTGAAAACAGATTCAGTTGTTAGTTCTGAGGTTATAATATATGTATATATGATCATATGCATATATTATATCTTTTTCTGTCTATAATTAGTTTTATTACATGTTTATTCGGGTCAAAGCTGACCACTGCTTTCAGTAATGTGTGTGTGTGTGTGTGTGTGTGTGTGTGTGTGTGTGTGTGTGTGTGTGTGTGTGTGTGTGTGTGTGTGTGTGTGTGTGTGTGTGTGTGTGTGTGTGTGTGTGTGTGTGTTCACTCATAAGGAATTAGCTTCCAGTAAAATCTGAGTTTTTGATATATTCAAGAGTAACTCTGTATGTTAAACCTGTCAAACTATTTGAAATGAGCAATTGGAAAATGTACTTTATGTTCACTATGTTCACTATAAACAGGCTGTAATTCTTGTACTTTCTTCAACAGAGTTGCTGGACCATCTTTATCTTTCTCTCTGTTCCCATAAATAAAAATTTGCAAATTTACGTTTTTTCCACGACAGCAGATGATGTGAAGAACATACTGAGACAGCAGTAGTAATTCAAACACAAAAACTACATCTCAAGATGGCTTCAGTATATCTCAGCCCGTCAAAACACTAAATTATAAAATGCAGTCAGTCAATTATTAAATAATTGAGCTGACAGTAAGTTTTGGACATAAATCAAATCCAGTGAAACAGGCAAAAAAAAAAAAACAACAAAAAACCACAAAATAAAACTAGTTAAATGCCATAGTATCACATGTATGTCAACAACACAGGAGATAGCAAATTACTACTTGATTTAATAATAAGTTTATAAAATGCGACTATGATTTGCAATGTTACTTTCTCAATTACTTGTGCAATATTAGTTTCATCATCATGTGCAATATTTTATTATCATGTGTGATATTATCTTACTAACTCAGCATCATTGCCATTATTACATCTTACTTTTCCATTCTATGGCCTTATTTTAACTTATTTTATTTTCATTGATGTATCGTGCTTATATCTGATTGCTTTTCTACTTTTTAGGCACTGCATTTCCTTATATTATGTAATTTAGCTTTTTGAACAATATCAGGCAAAAGCATTTTTTTCTTATCTTATCTTATCTTACAGAAGACAGCAAAGATTTTTCAAAAAATTGCTTGAGCCACAATCAAACTTAGATTTTTCAGCAAGAGGTAGATGAGAAAATTAATATGACTAAAACAACAACTTGTTTTTGTAAACCACAGTGGTATAAATGGATAAAACATGCTGTTTAGTGGACTTTAGGGGGTATTTATGAACCTCTGGACATTTGTTTCAGTCTTTTATACTAAAAGTGTCCTGGCTCAGTCTTACATTTAACAGGCAGCTTTGGATGTGATACTAATCTGTTTATGCAACGCTATATTGGGTAAAAGTGCATTTTAAGTTAACATGCAATCATCAACAGAGTTTTAAAGCATATGGCAATAGGAAATCCTGGGTTTCAGCATGTATCTGTAGGCCTTTTGGACAAGAGTTTTTAGAGTAGAAACACTGAAACTTGGTGTGCTAACTTTAGTTCTTGCACAAGTTCACCATATCATGCACAGCCGCATGGATATATGAGAGTTAGGGGTAAGAGTTTCTGTATCTTCTTAATTTGTACAATATTAAAGGTTTAACTGATATTTCAGGCTCTTGATCAGTGGATGTGCAACGATTTCGATTTTCACAAAACCTTTCAAAGGCATCCAACACAAATGGAACAACAGCTTGATTACAAAAGGAGACATTTCTGCCATCTTTGGGGGACTAATGAGGGTCCGGCTTTTGGCACAGGAGTAAAAAGGAGGACAGTGAGGATGGAGAAGGGAGGGAGGGAGGGAGGCAGGAAACAGTCCACACTTCCTCAGACAGGATACTGCGCTCCTCTAAGAGGCATCCTGGACTCTAATGCCTCAAAGGCCTTCATCAAGTCTTTCATGCAAACACACTCAAGTTTTCCTTTGACATTGTGCCACATTGTAGAGAGGAGGAACACTGGTGGCTCATGCACCTGAGAATAGAAAACTCAGCAAGAACTGAGAGAAGAACAGAGTCAGTCCAACATCGTCAGTAACTCTGTCCTCAGGATTAGATGTGGAAAACTGATACAAATTTTGAACCCAGAGAACTACTTGTACCAATAAGAAGATCAGGTTTTGTTGGCAATAATCAAGTAATATAATGTCCGTAGTAAGATAATAGGACCTTTGGGTTTATCCTTGTAATCTGTGCTTGTACTTAGTGTGCTGAAAAGACATATTTACTAAAGTAAAAGTTTGAAGGCAAGATTAGAGCGTTAATTAGGGACAAAATGAGGAGTCAATTAACTGATTATTAGCCTCGTGATAGAAGGTTGACCAGCAGCTGTTTCAACAATCAATCAGTCAGGCAATATACTTATTAAAGAAAAAATGCAAATAAATAAATGGTTTCAGCATCTAAAATGGCAATATTTACTTGATTTCCTGGTCTGTGACACTAAATTCTAAACATTTGGCTCTAACAAACAGTTTGAATATCTCAGTAAAACTGAATCAACTACATCATTTAATTTTTCATGTTAAAAGTCAAATTAATAACGGTTCACGAAGACGAGAGTGGATTTCTGGGCCAAATACATTTTTAAAAATATTACTGTTACTATATTATTAGCCATTAGGACAAGTTTATTTGTAACTATTGCAGATTTCATACATGAAGGCACAGTGATTTACACTGTGCTTAAAAATGTTTCAAAAGAAGAAAAAGTGCCTAAAAACAACAAAATATTAATTAAAAACGGAAAAAGTCAACAATGAAATAAAGTAGAGCCAACTTTAGTAAAAGTACTGAGAAGTTTGAACCACAATTTATAGTAAACGTGTCACAATCATTTTTTTAAAATCTGGAAAAAAGAAAAATATATATTTAATCATGTATTTATTTACTGAGGCCTACCACAAGACAAATACTTTTCATTTGTCACCCTTGGTTTCAAGAGAAAATACTTCGTCCTGCCTTCATGCTGGTTTGGTATTCAGGGAGGATAGATTGAAATGCTGCCACCTGCTGTGCTATTTTCAGGAACTGTTCGCTAAATTTTAATTGAAAAATTCTCACTTCTTCCCGTAGACGTTGTGTGTGAGGTATTTTACAAAAACACCAGGCAAATTATCAAATTATTACAATTAAACAACTACCTGGCATTTCCCATTATCTCTTTTTCTATCCGGAACCTTTGCGAGACGTTTCCTGACGGTCTCTTTTCCGCGTTGCACACAACAATGTCTCAAAAATGATGTGGAGCTTCTTGGGTCTGAGTGTCATCGATCTTTGGTGGTGTTTTCTGGCTTCGTGTTTCTTTGTGGCTTTTTGTGCGCACAAAGTCTCGCAGGGCAAATACGAAAAATGTCGAGTTCACGCGATATTTCAGGATCTGATTCGATACGGAAAAACCAAACAAAATATCAAACGAGACGAGTGGATGCGGCTGTTCGACGTCCCAAAGAGGTGATAATAAAACCCAAATGTAATGCATTTATAACGTATGTGTGTTGTTTGTGCGCTTGTAAATAATTAACCAGAATTTAGAGGTAAATAATGCTGTTTACTTCTTTAAAACATATAATAGGGAGGAAACCCAATGAAGCATACTGTGTAATAATTGATTTATTTGTGTAGCACAGTTATAGACTGCTTTTAAAGTTATTTTAAAAAAATACAATATTATAAATATTCATACAGCAAGTGCAACTCAGTGTTTTTTAAAAAAAAGAATAAAATAACACAAAAACAAAAAAAAAATCACTACTACTATTACTACTATTATTGATAAAACTACACAATAAGGTACAAGAGTCTATTCAAAAGTTTTTTAAAAGTCTGTAAAATTACATCAAACTACATAAATGTGACACAAAATACAACATGCATTTCAACAAGAGCAACAGGTTATAGAAGGAAATGAGTGTCTAACTACTATGTACAACTATAGATGTGTGTTAAAGAGCAAGTGAACCAGAGTTTAGTGCAAAATACACGTAGCAATAAATTACTGACACCTTATTCTGCCTTATTCCAGAGAGCTGATGACACATAATGCCGCATCTCTGTACAAGGGCTGCAGCTAACAACTGTTTTGTCAATTAATTCTTTGATTCGTGGTGAGAAATGTCCATCAATGTTTCCCAAAGGCCAAGATGGCAAATGTTTTGTCCACTAATCTAGAAAATCCAGTTTACTGTCATAGAGGAGTAAAGAAGAAATATTTGGGTTTAAGAAGCTGTAATCAAAGACTTTAGATTTTTTTTTTCATCCTAAAAAAATACTTTAACTGATTAAATGATTAAAGAAATAGTTGCCAGTTAATGTAGTGGTTGAAAACTAATCTAAATATTTGATTAGTTGTTGCAGCTCTGTCCATCTTAGTTCTATTCTAAGGAATTTTAAAGAGACCAGAGTTTAAGAACCTAGAATAGATGTACCTAACTATCAAATCAGATAAATAAGTGATGAAAAACTAAAAGCAAAATCTCAAAATGAACAGAACGAATGCCAATGAAGAGCATTTAAAGCTGCTGTAATGTGTTCTCTGTATTAAGTTTGGGTGAGAAGATGTGCTGCTATTGCTGCAGTTTTGAATTATCTCACATTTGTTTCGAGATTTTTTTGAGAGGATAGAAAAAAAGCATAACAGTAGGTCAAGTCTGTTAGAAACAATAACACAAGTACATCTTTCTGTATCTTCATTAGACAGGAAAGATTGCATATAAGCTGCATTTCTGAAACAGCAAAATAAATTTTTAGTGATGTTTGTCACCTGGAATTAACAGAATAGGTGACAGTGAAAGATAATGCAAAGGGCCAGTGTCATCAGATGAGAGGGAAATATAAATCTGTGTATCATCAGTGCAGCTATGTTAGTAATGATTTAGTTAAATAGCCTCTTGTTTCTCCTTGTAGGTGGTTCTGGCACTTCTACGCCATCTCTGTAGGCTGGAATGGTCTCCTTCTACTCCTGCACCTTAACTTCATCTATCAGCATCAGCCGCATCCATCATGGCTGACTTGGATATTAGACGTTTTGACAGGTGTACCAGGAACTGACAGTCGAGGTAAACTGACACACCCTCTGCTCTGCTCTGTTCAGGTGTGTTTGACTCATTCTGGTGTCTGATGTTATTATTGTCTGCAGCCCCGCAGCTGTCCACTCTGCTGGTGCAGCTGCTGCTCTGTGTGCACTCCCTCAGGAGGCTGCTGGAGTGTCTGTTCATCAGTGTTTTCTCTGACGGAGCCATGCATCTGGTGCAGTATGTGTTCGGTTTGGGGTATTACGTCGTGCTGGGGTTGACGGTGCTCTGCTCGGATCGCATGGGACAAGGTTAGAACGAGATTAATCCTCTTTATGTTCGGTATTTTCTGGTTGTGTTTTGCGTTTCTGATGTTTGTGCTGTTGTTTGTAGGGACTGGCGCCCTCCTCTCGCAGCTGGACTGGCTTCATGTGGCTGGGTTTGTACTTTTCATTGGGGCCTCACTGCTGCAGCATCAGTCTATAGTCCTGCTGGCTGGACTTCGCACCGGAAAGTCAGGTGAACATGCACATTTTTCTCTGCTTGTTCTGGATCTAAGCTATACAAAACCTACTGCAGAAACATGAAATCTGATTTTGATAGGAAATCCATCACGCTAGGCATCATATTTTTTCGTTTATTGTTGTGATTGTTGAACAAAATTAGAATCATACATAATATTCAAAATGACATGCAAACGCATATTGAAGCTGCTTAACTAATTATTTAGCTGCTGCACCAAATATTCTACTATGTTCACTTTGTCTGACTACTGTTTGTGTGTTTATCAGGTTGCACAAAGTTAGTTCATCAGAGGTTTTTGCTCCAACCAGAAGAAAGGATGATAAGGGTAGAGTTAAGTGCAGGAAAACCCAAACAATGAGCTAAAAGGGGCAAACAAAAAAGCATAGACCTGAGTGGAACTACAGTTGGTTGATAACCCCATGAATTTGTAGTGAAACATTTCACATTACTTATGCTAATTTGATCCATTGTTATTATAAGCATATTGATTAGTGCAGCTTTAACTTCACTCAGATGGCTAATTAGAGAGTCAATAATGCCTCTGTTTGTTGTCTTTTGTTAAATCTTGCAGGAACAGTGGAGACACTGGCTCACAAAGTGCCGAACGGAGGCTGCTTCGAGCTGGTTTCATGTCCACATTACTTTGCTGAGCTGCTGATCTACGTCTCACTGAGTTTTGTTTTCAGAGGTGTTTCTTTGACCTGGTGGCTTGTGGTCCTTTATGTGCTCTTCAACCAGGCGCTGGCAGGACAGCTTTGTCACGACCTCTACATCAGCAAATATGATTCATACCCAAGACACAGAAGAGCGTTTATACCTTTTGTGCTCTGAATGCTCTGGTGTCACTGTCTGTAATGTGAACTGAGAAGTCCCACCACATCCGTAGATGTCTGAGGAGCTGAAGGTGCAGGAGTGAAACTCACCTCTTCCTCAGCATTGAATAACAAGCTCGACTGGAGCTGCTTAGAGGCAAAGTGGACAACTCTAGCTTTACAAATGTGAATGTGGATTTTGGAAGAAGTCTTTGCAGGTGATATATGAGCTGTTTCTGATGTGAAAACACTGTAGATGTCATTTACATTTGTTCATTACAGGGAGAACTTGCTTTTGTCACACCAAAGTGCTTCAATGCAGTTTATCATTAATGTGTATTAAATTACTGTGTTGGAACTGATATGCAACTTTAATGTTTCTTTAATTTTAAAAAGCCCCTTTTCGAAGCATAAAAAGTGAAATTGAGGTTTTGATTGAATGTTTTTGTTGCTTTTGTGACATATCTCTATAAAAGCACATTAGTTTGTTTTGTGTAACAATGACCAAACAAGTGGTTTTACTATAAACTATGTAGTATTTACACCAATAAGGCAAATTTCATGACCATGTGCCCAATAAAGTGTTGTTCCCCTTTATGCTGCTAGAACTCCTGTGACCCAGTGGGGCATGAACACAGGACCTCTGGGGATGTCCTGTGGGTTGCAGGGTTGGACCTACCTAGATCAGGTTTGCACATCCCACAGATGCTCAGTGAGATGTGGATCTGGGGAGTGTGGAACCTGGATGAATACCTTAGTTCTGTCGTGTTCCCTGGGCTACCCCTGAGCAGTTTTTTAAAGTGTGTTGAGGTGCATTAAGGGTGGCAACTGGCATCAACATGTCAAAACATCCACAGGAATGTCAGGACTCAAGGTTTCCCAGCGGGCATCATTTCATTACAACAAGATGATCAAAGTTTTACACTTTATCTGTCAGTGTTCATAATGTTGTGGCTGATCAGTGTATAGTACAAAAATGCAGTTTTAACAGGAAAGTACTGTCATTATGTTGAGAATCCCAAACATTCAGAAATTTGTTTCTCATACACAGAATTACGCACTCCAACATAAAATCTGTTTTGCTGTAACTAAATACTGCCCTTCCAACCAATAAACAGATTTTATAGTCCTCATCTGGTCATTGAAAAAACCCCTGAAAGCTCAACTTTGTATTTATTTCAATCAAATAATCCACTCCACCCTTAAAATGGCTTATACATAACTGTGCAGCTTTGTTTCATCTAGAATGTGCAGATCTATTAAGTATCCACCCCTTTCTCCAGCCCCCCTTCACCACTGGCTGCAGGTGGAGCACACCAGCTCACCTGCGACTCTGTTCAAACACTGTAAAACTACTCGATGCCGCACAATGGCGCGTTGTAATATCGGAATAATGCAGCCAAACATAATAGAACCATAAACTGGTCCTGAAGAAGCACAATGATACAGAAAGCTCCACACATGATTGGTTCCTTAGGTGCCTTACATATGAAATTCAGAAAGTCTGATTCTGTGTTTTTGGGACTGTTTTCTGTACGCTGCAGTTTGAAGGTGCAAACACTCAGCATGGCCTGCTGAAAAAACAACCTATCAACAAAACCCACTCTTAGGAAGGAGCTCAAATCATATTTTATGTACCTTCAGTGAAGACAAGTTATGAATCCAAAACAATGCTCATTGCAACACTAGTTTTTTCTCGTCTGGGCACCATATTTGGTCTAGTTATTGATTTGAAATATTGTATTAGGGGCTTTGTGAATGAATGTTTTCTGCTGACCAGAACCTGCGTCTCTTCTCCTGGACTATTTATATGAGCAATCACGTAAATTACAATTAAATTAACTTAAATTTAAAGTGAGCATCACCTTTGAGTATACCAGTCTTTAGTCACGAAGGACAGCTTTTCATATGATTCTAGCTGTAAATCATTTTGAATCAAATAAATTCCAAAACACAGAGTTTGGGAACCAAACCCTGTACTCACTTGTGATATTAATATGAAACGGACAGAGCATAGAAAGAAAGTGGAATGACCCACTTTTTAGGTTATTTCAGTGAAATAACCTACAAAAAATGCACATTAAGAGGTTAAAATCTAAAGATTTACACTAAAGTTCTGTCAAGAATTGTAAAGAGATTTTTTCCTCATTATTTTGGGAACCCAAACATAGAAAATATACATATTGAAGAATCTGTGCAATATCAGTTTTTTTCTACACATAGAAGTACAATGTGCAATACCATTATCTTCTACATTTGGAATAATCTGTGCCAGATCAATATTTTGTACACATGGACAAATGTGTGCTAAATCAATATTTTTCTAAATATAGAACAAATCTGTGTAACATCAATACTTCCTGATGCAGTACAAATGTTTTCTTGTGCAATATCAATATTGTGTATGCCTAAAATGTGCCTGTCTTATCTTAACCTATCAAATGTTTCACTACAACATAAAATCTAGTTATTTGCAATTAAATACTAGACTAACATAGATGTGTGTATAATTTTCAGCCTTTGGGCAAAAAACTAATTAGGATGAATTGTGAAGGTGCAGAACATATACACATTTATATATATATTCTAAAACAGTCTCTACATATTATGACTATTTCATGACCTAGCAGTAAGTACATTTAGGAAGTCTTTTTATTTATAAACACATCATCATGATAAGTAGTTGGCTTTTTCCCTTCATATCTTTCAGTTGAAGTCATTTTAAACCAGGGGTGTCAAACTCATTTTAGTTCAGGGGCCACATTCAGTCCAGTTTGATCTCAAGTGGGCCGGACCAGTTTTTACCATAGGATTAAACTGATTGAAAAAGTCAGATAAAAAAAAAAAGACAAAATATTACAAAAATGAGACACAAAACATCAAAAAAATTAGACAAACGACATGAAATTGTTACGGGAAGGGGTCAGAGAACCCAAGCGCAGGCACACAGAAACTGGCAGGAGGGTGAATAAAGGCAAGAGATTTATTTTACCCAAAAACTAAACCAATACATAAATGGAGAACTGAACCGAGAGGACAAAACTAAACCAAACAACTCAAAATTCGACAAAAAACACTATAAATACAAAAACGGAAGCCTACCAAAACTAAACTAAGGAGTGGTACTCACAAGATGGGGGAACTGAATACAGAGGGGAAAACAGGCTGAGGAAGTCCAGGGGCAAATGGAGATGAGGTAGAAACAACTGGCTGGAGACTGAAGCAGGGCTGATGAGAATTTGGGAGGAGAACTGAGTACATGTGTGAGAAAATCCAGTAGGGGGGAAAACAGAGTTCAAAAAGTGAGGAAGCAAATCCAAAAGAGTGTACTGAGTCCGTGACAGGATGTGACTCTTTGAAGGTATGTGGGTCAATGATCCGGCAGGGAGTGAATGAAAGCACAGGGCTTAAATAGCAGGAGGTGAAGTAGAGAACAGGTGAAAAGAGTGAAGTAATTACTGCAGCTGATGTGGATTACAGCAATCAGCAAGGTGCAGGCAGGTGAGTGAAACAAGGGAGACAGACAGATGCAGAGACCAACAGATGCAAACAGAGGGAGCCAGAGGGACAAGACAAGGAGAGAGAGACGACAGGGAGAGAGAAGACAGGATGAGTGAGAAAAATCAAGAGACAGATGACAAAGAGAGGAAGAGGGGAAAAGGAAGAAAAGAGGAAGAAGGAGAAAGAAGGGCAGGGGCTAGAGCAGGATCATAACAGAAATAAAACAAAAAAAGACAAAAAAAAATAGACAAGTTACAAAGCAGTAATCTAGTATTTTACTTTGGGATCAAAGCAACTTGTCATGGTCTAGAAATGATTTTAAATTTATAGTTTTACTAATTTACAATCTGCAGTTAATGTCTTCTCTGGAATTTTTACACTTTGAGGGCCGGATTGGACCCTCTGGAGGGCCAGTTTTGGCCCTCGGGCCGCACGTTTGACACCCGTTTTAAACTATATTTGAATGAAAGTGTTACCGACAATGAGACTGGCCAATCACTGAGCTGTACACTGCGTACGTCAGCAAACCCGGATACGTAACACCTCCTACGGCCCAATCAGCGGGCAGCTTTGTCCCTCGATGCGGCAGCAGGATCCCAACTTCCCCCTGAGTTGGCCCGGCCGGTCTGACCGTGACGTGTATCACCGAGGAGTCCCTCAAATTGTTCATGCTGCTAATATGAAGTTAGCTAGTTTTGTTGGCGATGTTATGAAGTAAGAAACTGTCGTGGAAGTCGTGTTCGATCAGTGTTTCGGAAGCAATAATGCCTCTCACGGTCGGCGGAGGAGGTGGACGGGCTGAGAGGAATGTGATGCGCGTCTTGTTTCCGCTCGTGTTGTTGTTGTCTGTCGGAGTTGCTGCTATTCAAGAGGAGCTGAAACCTGTCCAAGAGCAACCCCCGCAAGAGGTAAAAGCTTTTATTCCGTTGTCGTTACCGAAATGTTTTACTATCGTCGGTGAGAGACGGTGTTTGACGCTGGAGCTGCTGCTGCTGCTGCTTCCAAGCTACTGTCGAGCTAGCAGCACATGCTAACTGAGGCATAGCTCACAGTGTTCCGGGTTAGCTAAAGTGGGTAAAGTTACCCTTTATTTCTACACGGTGTTAGCACAGTAAATATTATAAGTACAGTTAAAGTGACAGACGTGTTAGTGTTAGCAAGAGAGGTCACACTGACACGATGTAGTTGTGTTTACTCTCAGTAAAGCGGTTGAAGCATTTGGCGTCATTGTTAAGTTAATTAAAGCAAACATGAACTGTTGACTCTAATCATAAATTACAGTTTACAGAATGTTAGAAAATGGTGAAAAATACTCATCAGTGTTTCCCAAAACTCAAAACGATGTCCTCAATAGTCTTGTTTTGTCCACAACCCAATTATATAAATGTTACTATCATAGAAGGGAACTGAAAAAACAAAATATTCACATTTAAGAACTTTGAATTAGAAGATTATGACTTTATTTTCTTTAAAATGATTCAGTCATTATCAAAATACTTGACAATTAATTGATGACGAAACGATGAATCATTGTAGTTCTGTTAGCAGCTTTACCTTAACTAGATTAAATGTGATTAAATATAACTTGTGAGCCTGCCACATAAACATGAAACAAATAGGTAAAACTAATTGTTGCTTCATGTTAGGAAAATAAAGCTTCCACCTCGGAGTAGAAGGCCAACCCAATCTTTTATTAGATGATCAATGGTAATTTATTCAGACAAAGCACAAATAACAAAGAATCTGAATTTGAATAATGATATTTAGAGCTACAAAGATTCATCCATTAATTGTCAGCTACTAAATTATTTGTCAGTTATTTTGATAATTGATTACTTAGTTTGACCTTCGTTTTTTTCTAGAACCAAAAGTCTCAATTCTCTAATAAAGGTGTCTTAAATTTCAGTATTTTCTGGACTATAAAACAAGAAATATGAGATCACTTGATATTCCACCCCATTTTCTGAGTTTAACAGGCCAAATAACTAACTGATTGATTGAGAAAATAATCAACATAGTAATCGACAATGGAAATAATTAGCTACAGCACTCGTTACCTACCTGTCACTTTGTGCTCCTGTGTTGATTCTCTTTGCAGAAAGCCCCCAGTTCCCACCCAGTAGGCCCAGTAGTTTCTGAAGATGCCACCAGCAAAGGAAACCTGGGTTTCATTCACGCCTTCGTGGCCTCTTTCTCAGTCATCATCGTCTCTGAGTTGGGAGACAAGACATTTTTTATCGCAGCCATCATGGCCATGCGTTACAACCGTCTCACCGTGCTCGCAGGGGCTATGCTGGCCTTGGGTGTCATGACTTGCCTTTCGGGTTTGTAGAAGTGGATGTTTTGGCTTTGCACTTAAATATTATTTGGAGTCACTCCTCTGTTGTTTATGAAATAATAACTAATTGCTGCCTTCCTCTCCCTCCTCAGTACTGTTTGGCTATGCCACCACCATCATCCCTAGAATCTACACATACTATGTGTCCACTGCACTCTTTGCCATCTTTGGTGTGCGCATGCTGAGAGAGGGACTGAGAATGAGTCCAGATGAAGGCCAGGAGGAGCTCGAGGAGGTGCAGGCAGAGATCAAGAAGAAGGATGAAGAGGTGAGTTGACTTGAAATTATGCTACTGAGAAACATGTCGTTACTCCTGACACATCCAGATGTACAACTTCAGGGCAAACACAAGTCATTATGTATGAGTAAACATAGATAATTTACATAAAGAACCACTGAAAAACCTTCAGAGTCAGGCTGGTAGCTACATTTGTCTCAGTTCTCACAGGCTCACATATGGCTCACATTACTTAGTCACATGGAAACCTCTCTCTCGCTGATGCTGAAAACATATTTTACCTGTCAGCATGAATGTTTAAATGTGAATCCATCCAAAGTTTATCTAACAAGTAATCTTTCATTGTGTTGAAGCCATTTTTATCACAAGGCTGCAGGGGAGTAAGGGCATTTTAACCACAGCTACTGTGGATTAAAGTAGAGTTGCCCAAGGGAATCTTTTCTGAAATGGCCCATTATAAACACTGATGAAAGTACCCATATACAGCAGAACAAAAATAATCCAGATGACTGATCACACCACTTATCACACCTAAAACTGTGTCCTATAAATTAACTGAGCTCTGGCCAGTAACAGGCTAAGTAGGACAGTAAAACACAATATTCCTGCATTCTAGTGCATAAATGCAGCATTACAGCCATTGTTTTACTACATTCCCTTTATCTTTATCTGTGCAGCTCCAGCGGTCTAAACTCGCTAACGGGACTCCAGACGTGGAGGCCGGATCAGGGACTACCCTGCCTCAGGGAAAGTGGCACAGCTTCATCTCACCAATCTTTATCCAAGCTTTCACCCTCACCTTCCTTGCAGAGTGGGGGGACCGCTCGCAGCTGACCACCATCATCCTAGCTGCCCGGGAGGTTTGTTACATTTATTTATGTTTTACTGTGTATTTCATGATATACCTGAATTCTTACTTTGAGTGGCTCCCGAGAGAAAACAAAACCATTGTTTTGAGAAAGACCACTAACAGCAAATGCCCCTCACTGTTGTATTAATACACTGGTAATTAAATATTTAAGGAAAGTATTTTATTCAGAATCACTTTGAAAGACTGTTTTTCCTTCCCAGGATCCATTTGGAGTTGCAGTGGGAGGTACAATTGGACACTGTTTGTGTACAGGACTGGCTGTTATAGGAGGGAGAATGATTGCCCAGAAAATATCTGTTCGAACAGGTGAGATGGCCTTAGATATTGATTATTTTTCTGTTTAGATTTGATGAAGAATGTAGTGAGCGTAGATGCTTTTCCACAAAAAGTTCCAGGAACTTTAACCTTCCCAGCGGAAAAAGTTTCACCAGCACTTTGTGATTGACTTTTTCACAGAAGGGAAAAATATTGCCAACAAAGTCACAATCTCATGTAGGTTTTTTGGATCACTCAATAATGTATTGTTTCTTTGATATTAGTAGGTAAAAAATAGAATTATGAATAATCAGGACAACTGCTAAAGTGAATATTATTTGGCCTGAAATGCTACCACAATCTTTATGGATATAGGTATAGACAACCTAGAGTTACTAGTTTGTTTTTTCAGACATGTCTCAGAGCAACATGTTCCAGATTTGTAGCATGACTGGAACCACATGTAAAATCCACACCGGAAGCCTTAATTGGCCTTTAGGATTACTGTCAAATTAACTTTTACTGATGAGACTGTGTGGAAAAGATCAGTCGTAACTCAGGGAAAGATTGGTATCTGCTTCTATTTGTGCATCAAATGTCATTTAGTTTTTTTGTAGAAAAACATTAATTAATGAGCCCCAGTGTCAGAAAAAAACTCTAACATATTTCATTTTCCTGTTGACATTTAACAAGAAAATACAAATATTCTGGTTGTTCATCTACAATTTACTTTGTTTTCTTCTTTTCTTTCCATAGTTACAATCATTGGAGGGATTGTTTTTCTGGCATTTGCCTTCTCTGCCCTGTTCATCAAGCCAGAAGCTGGATTTTAATCGGAAGAGAGACTTTGAGGTTCACTCTGTAAATAAGTGTAAAATTTACTGTAGAGAGACTGTAGTTTTGACTCAGTATGTGTCCAACAGAAGTGTATCAGGCTAAACAGAGAGTCAAAGTCCTGCCCGACTTTCCTAGAAGGCCTCTGTTCCACTACTGTCTGTGAACCAGTGGGATTCCTCATAAGGGTTCAGGTTCACATTAAATAACATTTCCCACGAGTCTTAACTTGTAGTACAGACCAAAGCCTCGTGGGAGGTGTCGACTGTTATCAAAATGCGTTTCAACTTTATCAAGTGCAGGAGTTCAACCTTTAGCTTTAGAACAGAAAACCTTCCTGACTTGAAGCAAACCTCTCAGTGAGTTGCAGATTTGTGGAACAGGTGCCACCCAGGAGAGGAGGCAGGACTCGGTCGCTTTCTATCAGAGCTGTTTCCTCTTGACAAGGAGTGTGAGAGAAACCAGACTGAATTGTTACTGGTTGCAGCCCTCTTACACTCTACAAGGTTCAGTGGTTCAGAAATTGAACCTGACATGCAGTACTTTCCCTCTCACTCTACAGTTAGACACCGAGCCATTTATAAATCTCTTTGCCTTTTTTGTTTTATTTTTAAATGCTGAATGGTTGATTTTTGTTTTATTTTTTGGTATGTTAAACATGAGCCCCGATGCTGTCAGGTGACTGTTGGCAGGAAACTATTCATAGACCAAGCTGCCGGAATTCGTCATGCGTCCAGCAGTCGAGGCTGGTGTCGTTTCCACCTTCCTCTGTGAGTGACGCTGTTTGCTTCTGTGCATTAAAAACTCATAAAAAGTGGGTCGACTTCACTTAAGAGGGGAACACTGAAAGCAGAGCCAGCAGCACATAATATACAACTTTTTTTGTGATCTGATTTAAATTGAGATTTTATTTTAGGCACAAGACGACATTAAATATTTCCCTTAGTTTCACATAGGAGCAGTGTTTTATATGAGACAGATTTGGAGCTGGTTTCACAAAGATAGACCACGACTGGGGTTTTGATCTGACTAATCACTAATATTGAACTTGGGAGATAAATAATTTGTTCTACAGATAAATTTTGATGTCCAACTCAAGTAGGAATAATTTACGTTGCATACAAAACATGGCACATCCAAGTACTTATTTTACTTTGTGCCAGCAAATAAAGGAAAATTCAACTAAGAACGTGTCAGTACAAACTAAATAAATACATTAAATAATTAGCAGTAATTTACTACATTCTCAGAAAACTCTTCCCTTACTGTTTACTGGCTATGCAATGTCATCAGTAAACTGCACGTTCTCTTCAGTTTTTTCCCCTTTTTGATAGTTTGTCTCAGTATTGAGTTAGCCTGGAAGTGGAGGAGCTAAGTTTATTTGGCCGAATAATCGGTATTTATTTTTGTAAAACTGGGCTCACACTACAGGAGTTTGGAACTGATTTACTTTAGTTTCACCCCTCCTGACAGTTTGAAACAAAACCTTGTCTGCAAACTTGGTCTGAACCTCCCGGTTTATGTGGTCGTGTAAGGGGTTCAGCTTTTAACTTTCCAAACTACTCACAGAACCATCAGGGATGCCCAGATAATATCCAGTGGATGTGGGTATCTCGTTAGCTCCCTGAGCAGCAGACACTGTTGTCAGACAACGCAAATCATTTTAGCCCTTTAGGCTAATGTTAGCTACACATAATGGTATTACTGATAGTTAAAATCATCTTTCCAACTGTTAGACCCACCTACACTTCTGATTGTGTTTTTTTATTCACTGCAAACTATTATTAGAATCACAAGAAGTTTTTGCAATGCAGTCTCCGTTTTGTTTACATCTGCTTCCCGCTCCCTGTAGCATGATAAACTTCATAATAACCTGCAGTGTATGATTTACCATTATTTCCCATTCTTCTAGTGTGTGCATGACTAAAACTAGAGAGAATATGAAGTAGGAAGTTTCTCTATGTGTGGGATGCAACCCAACACCTGTAGCATGAACCTGGCGTTAAACTCATTTCTGAACAAATTCGAGTGTAGCAATTCAGATCTGTCTAAATTTTCTTTGTGAAACCAGCTCCTGAACCACTACAATAGTTCTATGTGGACCTATTCAAAGGACAGTGTTTGCAGAACGCTGATCGACATCATACGTCCAACAACAAAACATGGATCTGGTTGAAGAAGGGCCAGGAATCATCTCCACAGATCAATTCTTCCTCTGTGATTTCAACCTCACTGCCTCACCTGTTGCTGCCCTGAATCAGTTATGGTAACAGATTTTCAAAGAACGACAGGTACAGAATAAATCTACTAAGCATACAGTATAATTCACTACTCTGAGCTGTGATGTAGCTGCAGCAACATTTCAACATGTCAACATAGTTCAAAACTCTGTACCTTTTATTTAAAGCGGTGTCTATTTATTTAGCTTCATTTTCTGTCCTTTTAGGCGTACGTACTATAGACACACCAGGTGGGAGAGGTCAACGTGAAGAAGGAATGGAACTACTTTTTTAAGGCTAAAGCTGCGTTGTCAATATTTGACAGGCTGTGCCCCTCTGTGAAATATTTCTGTTTGTCATACAGGTTGTTTGAAATGCCTATAAATCTAAAATGCTCAATAAAAACAGTTTGACGCGTCATCTGATTTCTAAACCAGTAAGCGGTGCTGTGATTGAGCTGAATGGACGCGTCGTGGAAAGTTAATGCAAGGAAATAAAACAGCAGATTAATTTCATACAGTTTTATTTTGAGATTTAAGGGGAGCAAACGATTGATGCGTTTGCCTTCAAAGGTTATGTTGTGTTTAAATTTATGAACGGTTTGGCTCACGAAATTAATGCAAGGCAGCACAGATGTCGTAGGCACCTTAAGCGTTTTTATAATCCATAGATTAGAGTGCAATAGGCAGCTGACTGAGAAAGTGCAAACACATGAACACATGTATGGGCCTAAATAACAAATGTCCAAGGCTGGGATGTATGATCTGCGTGTGATTTCTGCTTAAAAAGCTGTTGGACCTTAAACTGAACAGCAGGTGGCAGTAATGGAACCCCCAGTTTCTGTGCATTTAGAGTAGGAAAATATAAACGGAGGGTTTGAAAATTGCAATCTGTAGTCAAGTTTGTAGAGCAGAAATTTAAATTTTGCATCACAATGCAGCAAGAATGTGGATTTTTATAGCAAAAAATATGAATTATGAGCTCATTCAACCACTGACTCTGATGTGGAAAGCATGATTACATCCACATACATTATATTTTGGATTGTGGCCTGGCAACCAAATTTACTCTTTTCTTTGACATTATAAAAGACATTTCCACCACAAATTGGTCCATAAAGGTTTCCAAAATGCTATGTTCCCTCAAAATATTCAAAAATAACACTGCTCCAGTGGATTATCATATCATATTAAAATGAAAAGGTTATTTTAAAGAGGAAATGCCAAACAGCTTTTCACGCCAGGCTCTTACTGTAAATTGAACATCACAGGTTTTTGTATAATATGGTAGTTAATGGCATTTAATAGCCCAACTGATTAACAGGGTAACTATTAGTGGCAGTCCACGTATAATATATATGATATATTATTGTTGCTAAAACTCCCTTGGGGGATGTTTTATGTTCTTGATTTCAGTGCTGCACCTATAAATTTTGTTATTTTGTAAATAGTTTTTTCATTAGTCATGAAGTCTATTTCTGAAGTTAAAAAGCCATAAATAAAAAGTTTTATTCCAATATATCTCTAGTTGCACGAATGATCAGTAGATGTTTTCTAGAAATGGTGAAGTAATGGACTTATTAACCACACAAAGACTTTTAAAACCCTCTATAAAAGGCGCCGTATTAGAAAATGGACATTTCAAACCAAACCCAGCTGTTGTTTGAGCAGAATCGCCCTTCTGGCTAAGCCTGAATCAGTGTTGTCATAGCAGGTGTTGGAAGCCAAACTCCTGCTCCGATCACTGACTGTTTTCACCACTGAGGGTGCTGCGGCAGTAAATTTCATGAGCCAAACGAACCAAAAAAAAAAAAAAAAAAAAGCCACACAAATATGAACTGAAAGCAGAGAGAGAACACTGATAGACATTCAGAGTTTCTAGTGTGTACATCAGAACTACACAACATTTAACATAATGCACTGTGTCTTTTTATTTCAGGCTCACCTCCTGGAGCTTCCCTCTCTTTGGATAACAAACTATGTTCTCTTGTGTTTTATTTTTTTGAGACTTGATAATGGCAGACTAATGACTTTAAAAGTCGGAGTTGCCCTTGAACATTGTATTTTTTTTATTTTTTTTTTTAAACAAAACTGAACATCATGTTATTCTCTTAAAATGTCAATTTCCAGCATGAAGGAAAACAGCTTGACTGGCAGGTAGAAGATTCAATACCGACACTGAATCAAAGCTTGTGAAAAGAAAAAGAAGAACATAAACAACTGATACCAAGTCTTTGCATAACCACAGGCTCATTTGCTCTTTCTGGGGGTCTTTGTGTGTTTGTCACAGTTGGTTTAGATCCTTCATATATAGGGAGAAAGAGAGATTAAATCTTGATTTGGAACATTTAGATGTATTTAAAAACAATGCTGTTAATGTATTTAATTTCATAATATATCTATATATATTCCATCTCTTCCATGAGTTTTATACCAAATAGAAAAATAATGAAATTGTCTTATTTTCTTCTTATCATACATTGTGCAAAGTCTCCCGCAGCCCTCCTCATGCAAAATAATCCTGCTATAATGATATTACATTCTTTTAGGTATATTGCACCTCTTGTATTACATGCCACAGTGGCACAGGGTTTACTCTACGGGGTTGTACAAGTGATAGGAGAGAACTGATGTCTTATTTAAATATTGATATGTGTTGCAGTACAATAACGGAGTTTTAAGAACTGGTAAGAAGAGGAATGCTGAGTGGAGTCGATGCTCTAATTATGGAACTTTATGCAGCACAGAAATGAAATGGCAGAGAAAGCAGGTGTTAGGGACTGTATGGAAATTAATAGTGGGTTCTTTGTTACAGAAGCAAGTTTTAGACAGGGTCTGGAATAGTTCCACTTTCCAGATTTTGAACTATTTTGTCACTCTCTTGGGAGTTTTAATAAAGAAAAAGAGACTTAATGATTTATTGTGCCACTAAAATGCACAATTATAAAGGTGTATTCTGCTCATGTACATGCACATAGCTGATGATTGCATTCGGTTTTTTAGCATCAGAAGAGGATTTATGGTCAAATTAAAGAGCCGGTGTGCAGAATTTAGTGGCATCAAGGTGGGAGGATGCTAATTTGAACCACCTTCATCATCTCTCCCTTTCTAAGCCTGTAGGAGAACATATAGAAGCTGCAAGTGTTATATAAAAATACAAACTAGGGGTCAACTGATTATCAGCCTGTCAGATCCTATATTTAGCTTTTTTTTTTTTTTGGATTACTTGCATGTTCATTCTTTTTGTAAAGTGTGACGACCCTCCACCTGGACACCAGGTGTACCTGTTCAGAAGCTGAGGGTCGTCAGCTGATTGAGACACACCTGGGATCAAGTGGCTCAGACTGCATGAAACCTCCCTCACATCCAGCATCTGCTTCCTTCTGGAGCTTCAGAAACCTGCTTTTGGTTTGTAGTCTTTAGTGCACCTTGTTGGCTTGGTTTGCATTGTAATAAAACCTTTCTTTTAGTCACCACCCTGTTGTTGTCTCCCTGATTTGTTGCAGCTTCAGAGCCGAGTTGTAACAAAAGAAATTTCTCATAAAATAAATTTGTAGTTTCCACTCTGATCACGAGCAGTGTCCCAACTTTAGCCTGATCTGATTGGTTACACGAGACAGGCAGGGGCTGTCTTAAGGATAAAAGTTAAAATGTTTTCTTTGAATTGAAATATAAATGCATTTCAGCAGTTTTTTTGTGGCATTCTAAATTCTGAAACCAAAATTTACATTTTTACTGCAAATGTGCCTCATAACGTTATTTCTTTTACACCGACAAATCAAAGATGGTTTTACCTTAGCTGACATGTTTCAACTGCAACTGCAGTCTTCTTCAGAGCGTCATCTGACGTGTGCTGACGTGTCCTTTTTATCAGGTGACCGGTCTGACAGATCTGTCAGAATCTGTCAGATAGGCCACGCCCCCCGCCGTCCGGTGGTCTCTGGAGGATGGAGTCCCAGGTATTAGAGGGTGTAGGCCCCCTCGTCCCGGTTCATGGAGCAGCTCGCCCGCTTCCTGATCTCGATGGCCTCCTTGATCCATCGTTTATGCTTGTTGGCCTCTGATGTTACAATCCTCCCCCTGTCCCAGTCCATTTGTCGGTGAAAAAGAAATAACGTTATCCTATGATAGTCAACGACAAAATGAAGATCATCCAAAAAAAAAAATGTGCCTCAGTTCTAAATATCGGGGTTGTAGAAAAATAGACCTGCTCCCCTGTTTCTAAATGAAGGGAAACGCAACAATTCATAGTTACAGGTGATTATGCACTAATGAAAACATTATTGTGAATTACAATGCGATAGATTCCACTGAATTCTTCACATTGGTGCTTTAAATGCATCATATAGACTGGGAGTTTTCACAGCCTGAGATTGTGGGGCCTCTGTTCCACCACCCCTTAGTATACTCAATTTCTGATGCCTCTGTGATAATTATGTTATTTATATATGCAACAGGCACTCAACAATTGAGCCATGTAGCGTAATACTACTGTTCAACAACTTTTGTACATAGATATGTTTAAAATAGACCTTAAAATAGACATTTATCAGCACCTGTCTTTGGGAAAGAGGGGAAAAATAGTAAAATTTCCTAAGATTACATCTCTAAATTGTCTCTTTAAGCAAATAGCATATTTAGGCTGATAAGTATTGTAATTTTCTTCTGTTTGGACCTCAACTCCGAAGGCCTGCAACCCACTTGATATAAGGACAAGGCATATCGTACTTATGGGTAAAGCTCTGTTTAAAAAAACAAAAAACATTGCGCCATTAGCATTTTTATGAGCTTAAAATCAGCTTTTAGTGCAGAAATTAAGGAGTATGTGCAAATCGAATCAAGTGTCAATAATCAAACATAAGGTGCACCTCATCTCAGTCATTTTCATAAGGTACTTTAGTGTCTTAACTGCAATTTAAACATGAATGAAGGAATAAAGTGGCCATATTCAGACATATATGATTTAAAAGATGCTGGTTGTAACATGTGACTACAAAAATATATTGTAGGCTAATAAACCAAACACTGCCAGTATCATTGGCTGACAACTTGGATAAAACTTGAAATGTTCAGGTAATACATATTGGGAGAAGACACCTAATTAAGACTGCGAAACATCTGAAACAGACAACCGGAGTTAAAGTGAAGCATCATAGAAACAGGTTAGTTTTCCTGCAGTAGAAACAGTAGCTGTTGGATGTGATTTCTTCCCTGACAAATCCTGTCTGTCTGAATGTGCCAAATCATGGGTCCAAAATCCCAGCTGCTGCTCAAAGCTTAGACTGAACCAAGCATGACGTCTGTAAGTTTTGCAGTGGATGAATAATGTTTTCATTTTCCAGTGATGATAAAGTTGAATAAAACTCTGTCAGTTTTACTGTAAGAACAAAAGACTGAATTCAACATGACATAAACTCATGGTATGTGCTAAACAGGGCCTCCTCTTTGTGGACACTGACACGGAGAGATGCTACGAGACACTGTGGACCAAAAGTCAAAGAGTGACTTTGTGGCCATGTGTTGAGCTCAGCCCATCACTTTACACAGATGAAGAAGAGGCTGAGCTGTCGGCTCGATACCATCTGGCTACGAATTCCATCAGATGGTGAGTAGGCCGTCAGGCAAACCTACAGAGCCAGAATGTGTTGGTCGGCTGGGGAGACTGTGATCCCCTCTGTGTCATCTTCAGTTTGAATGATGACAGGTGTGGCCTAAAGAATGAAAAACCAGCTCCTGAAAGGATAAAACTCTACTTTAGGATGGATTCAGTTGTGATTTATTAAGAGCAAAGCTTTTCTTTTTTTATTAGCCACCAGCTGATAAAGCTGAAGGAGGCGGTTTTGAAAACAAATTGGTCGTCACTGGGCAGAAAAATTCCATCGTAACTTTGCAGAATATTCTAATTCATGCAGTCTGAGAGAAAACTAGACTTTGCATCTCATCTTGGCAGATACCACAGGGCATTTTAACCAGATCAGATGAGAGCGTATAGAGCAACAAAGTCTGTGGTGGGAATCTGGTGCAACAGAAACAGGACTTGCAATCAGAAGAGTGAAGTTTGTTGCCTGTTTGAAGCCAGAAATCAATGTTTGTAGCTGCTGTTCCAGATTTCTGCTTCCTACAGCTTTAAAGGAACCTGGAAATGTTTAAAACCTGTCCTGTGGATTTGGCTTTATAATAACATTTTCCAACTGTGTCCTGCAGCAATCTTATCCCAATAATCAACATTTTACATACCTGCTTGTATTTTTGATGGAACCTACAGACATTTACAGTCTGACTATGCATTCCTCTCAGTTGTAGGGGGCTTTTTTTTTTTTTTTGAACTTTCAGCTCAATAATTTGTTTATCTGGCAGTAGAAACTGTTTTTGGATGCTTTTAGTCTAAAAAAAACCTATTGTGCACTACCTGCCCAGCATCAATCAGCAGACAGGCGAAATTGGCATTCAGCAGCTGAACACAGTGGAGCATTGAGCAGCTGAAGAGTAATTTTCAGGCGTACGGACACATATAGACGACCAATGAATGCTAATGTTGCTGTTTACGAGCAAGTTTGTTGTGGGAATTTAAAAGGTGATAATATACCATCCTAACACTGCAATAAAGTGGCAAAAAAATCAATTACTGCAGCATTTAGTGAGTGAAAATGCAGCGAAACATGTCTGTAATGTAGCTGCTTTCTCAAAGTATGAAGGAGTGACAAAGCAGAATTCCCACAAGACAAATTCAGACCACTGAATCAATTTTCACTGATTGGAAATTGAAGAATGAATTTGCAGGTATAAAGACAATAGTGGCTTCTTTCTTTCTGTTAATTAAAGAAGCAGCTAGTCGAGCTAGTTTGGTGAACTGTGTTGACACAGATAAGCGGCTAAAGACTGGATGGATGATCAACATGCCAATGAGGAAATACTTTATCTTACCAACAGCTTAACAGGTGTCTGACTTTACATAATATTTCGATATATTTGAAAAGAAACATGATTGTAGCTGGGATAAAGCAGCTTTGAGTGTCACACAGGCTTTATGGATGGCTATGAAATGGAGGGATCTAGTGATAAAAAGAACAAACAATGATATGAAGGATTATGCTGGCAAATTGTATTGTTGCATACATTTAGCCTAACCTTGGTAGTTTCTATTTCAATCACAACATCTGGCTCACTATGAATTTAGAGTCCCGAGTGTTTGGATTTTAAGCACATCTTAAAAACCTTAAAACTACTTTAAAATGTTTGTTTATCATTTTGACAGTTTTACAAAACTGTGAAAATATGAGTCAAGGATTAAACAAACTGTGACACAACAAACAGCATCGGCATTGTCTGCTATGCAGACACACAAACAAACACATCCTCTGGGAGAAAGGAAGTGTGTGAAAATATCAGCCACTGAGCATTTTAAGATCTTTTTTTCTTTGAGTACAAGAAAAAAAGCATATTCAAAGCTGCAAATAACAGACTATGCATTTCATTTCATGCATCATATAAAATATTAGTTCTTTCTTTTTCAATGTATTTACATTATATATTACACAATATTCTGTACAGTAAAAGTTCAATCTACACCACATTCTTAAAAATATTTTCTGACCCATAATTATTTTTACATGAAAAACAAGAATAGGAGAAAACATCCAAAAGGAACAATCCTCTGGCGGCTCTGCAGGATGTCCTTGAAGTGAAGATAGAATCCTCACTGCTTTGACTGGAGAGCTCTGCATGAAATAATCCTGTGAGGGTGACTAGAGCGCACGCACACACACATACACACACCCACACATACACACACACAGACACTTTTAGAGGGCCAGGAGAGGAGTGATGGGGAGTCCGTTACACGGATTGTGGCTCCCTGTTTCCTTGGATGAAAGGCTTTGAGCCAAACCTGCTGCCAGAGCCACAGCGAACCCAGTCCTTGGTTCTCTGCTGCTCAGGAGTTAAGTGCAAACAGCAAAAGATCCTTGTGAAAGAAGGGAAGCACGGCCTGCCCATCCAATCACTTCTCAGCCCCTGATGCATGGACTCAGTGCTGTGCTTTCAGCAGAACTCCTTCCTAGACTCCTGTCACAAAGACACCCATGTGGACAACTCCACTTCAGCCAGCTACTGTGGCTGGGCGGAAGAGCGGTCAGACAAACTATCTGCTCTGTGAGGGGCCAGCTGCTGCTGTTGCTGAAGCTGCTGCTTCTGCTGTTGTAACTGCTTCTGTTGCTGCTGTTGTAACTGTTGTTGCTGCTGTAGCTGTTGTTGCTGCTGCTGGGCTGTGGCAGTGAAGGTACCCTGCTGCTGCAAAGGAAATGCTGCTTGCAGGATCAACTGGGTGGACTGGTTTCCATGAAGGAGCCGAGGCGCCTTAAGTGAAAGATATAGATTAGCTATATAGAAAGAGCCAAGATTTAATCATAGACTGTATAAAAACAAACATGTGCAGCATCTGTAGGGTCTGAAAAGTGAAGTCCATGCAGAAGTGCTACAAACAGAGATAGTTTCTAACAGCCAGCAAGGGGCAACTCTTCTGGTTACGAAAAGAAGTCTGTTTGTATAGAAACAATCACTCAGCAACTAGTGCCACGTATCCTTAAATATCCCAAGGTGTTTGTTTTGTCAGTTACAGTCCTTTTAGGAGTAAAATAGTTGACAGAACAGGTTCTGTTTTTTAATGAGGCTACCTTGTGTTCAACAGGTTGCCATACTATTGCCATGCGTAGTGTCCCTGGGTTCTCAGTCAAAAAAGAGCAAGGCGTTGATGATTAAATGTCAAAATGGGTGAAGTCACTGTGACCACGTCCATCTCTTACATAAAGTCTGTGGCTTTAAATTAAAACTGTACTAGTCACCATTTCAAATTACGACACCATCAGTTCACTGTAAAGAAAGAGGATCTACAACAGTCCCATACACAACCACTGCCAGTGAGAGGCACACAAACGAACAAATATGTTGACACTAAGCCATCCATTTGAGCCAGGCTAGTCTAACAAAGCTATAAAACTATCAGTGCTGGAGAATGGTCTGGCTGCAACTCATCATCATTCTGCTGCAGGGGGAATAAAGCTCTGGATTGTATGCATTTGTTTAAATCAATCAGTCGTTCTGCATGGTGCTAAACCCAGGATGTAGGGATGGTGCCACTGCAAAAATAATGATGATTTCATGAGAGTAAGAAATTCACAGAAAGAAGCAAGCAGGCCTGCCTCATCTCATGATCCTAATCAACTGCAAAACCTGACATTTTCAGTGTGTAGGTTGCTCCTCAGAGGTTGTTGTTTCTTGAAGCTAAAGTGATTTGAAAATTGTAACACGCAGATAGAAGAGGAGAAATCCATGTGAAATGTGCACTGGAAATGGAAAGCTTATACCACAGGTCTACAACTGATGAGTAAGACTACAGCTAGACCAGGAAATCAGCTTATAAAAATATATATCGGTTAGTGTACACAAACTAACAAGAAATTGCAGTACAAAACAATGTCACTAGCACTTAGTTGATCCTCAAGAGAGCACTAGACAAGTTGATTTTTCAATAAATTTAAATCAAAAACTAAGGGTTTTGTATCAAGACTGTTAAAAAAGAGAAATCAGCTAACACACTGATGTGGGATCCCTTTTTTAAACTTACATATATCTGTATCACTTTCTCTAAAATCTAACAATGGTCAGGTTATACCATCTGTAGGACGTATTGAACAGTCAGTAGTCTGTGTTGAACTGCAGCCAGAAATTCTGTTCCACTTACATTCCACTAAACAAAGCTTGAATGTTCCTCATTGTATTGTAATCAGAACCACAAGGTCATACAATTGACATTCTCCACCTCTGTGAACACGTCTGGAAAAATATTTAGATTTGTAGTCAATCACCATCTGCCATAAGGTAACCAAGGAAATCATAATTTATTCTTCTTTTTGCCTGTAGTTGTGTAACCAGTTCACAGATAGTTATAAGAGTGTCATTCAACTGCAGAGTAGCAGTGCTCCTTTCTCTGTGTAGTGGCATCACAGGCATGCCTCCATACATTTCACTGAATGAAAATGTGATGTGGGCAGAGTGACATTCTATGAGCACATGTATACTTAAATCTATTGAAACTGAAATTTTAACTGGTCACCTCAACAGCCAGCTGCCGATGGTTTAGTTAAGAAATATGATCTTATTTTGCACAGAATCATGACAACTGGCAAGAAAGTGTCAACACTTCAGTGTTACCTGCAGGAACTGTGTTTGCTGCTGCGTCAGAGATGCCTGTCCGGGCTGCATGGCCGTGACCTGCGACTGCTGCTGTACCTGCTGCACCTGCTGCTCCTGCTGCTGCTGTTGCTGTTGCTGTGGTGGCTGTTGGGAAATACTGATAGTCTGTGTCTGGCCCTGCTGAGGAGCGAAGGCCGTCACCACTTGGCCCATAAACATGGTTGTGGGAACCATGACAGCCCCACATGCCATCTGTCCTGTCACTAGCTTGGTGAGCAGCTGAGGACCTGCAGGAAACCTGTAAGAGACACAAAATAGGTCAGGATAGTTCTCTTGCATATGAAACTGCATTGTAGAGACACTTAAAGTTAATGGCAACATGGCACTACTTGATAACAAATTGACTTTGTGTAAAGGATGCAGATTTAAAAAGAGATTCAAACCTAATCTGAGCCGCACGGTCCTGTGCAAATGTTGCCACAGCAGGAGTGTTGGATCCAGTATTCTGTGCCAGGCTTGTGGCAATCTGAACCACGTTAGCAGGGCTTTGCTGAGGGATCATCATTGTGTTGTAGAGAGATGCAGGCAGTGGATTTTGTTGAGGCTGCAGAGTAAGAGACGACCGCTGAGACTGAAATACACAAAACTGGAGTCAGAAACATGAGCTACAGCACACTGGATAGAAAAATCTATCAATAAAAGGTGCCAGTTAGAGGATGTGTTAAGTGTTTTTAATGAATGGTAAGGTGAAAAGGAGTTGTCTAGTTTGTCTGACCTGTGAGAGTGCTGTGCTCTGTTCCCGCAGCAGTGTTTGCTGCTGGGATTGGGGTTGGACAGTATGTTGTTGCTGTATGCTGTTCTGTAGAGGCCCTGCAGAGACCACCTGGCCCTGCATGGTGAGTGTGCCCCCCTGTTGTACAGTGGTCCCCTGGGCCATCTGAACAGAGCTTATATTCAGTCCTCCAGCTCCTTTCTGCAGGAACATCTGAAACGGGCATCAATGATTCAGACTGCAACTCAAATTCTAACAGTAACTACAACAGCAAATAAATAAAAACTAAATTTTAAAAAAGGGCAAAGCTATCATTTATTTAACGGACTATATGTTCACTCAATCCCGAGCACTTCAGTCCCACCTGTAGACTCTGGCCCTGCACCCTCTGCAGCTCCTCCTGGATCTGCCGTAGTTCATCCTGCTGCCTCTGAATGTTGGCCTCAATCATTCTGGTCCTCTGCTCCAGCTGCTCTTTCAGGTGTTGCATTGCTTCTAACTGACTGGAGAACTGCACCATTGACTGACAAAGAATGAAGATACGTTATGCAATGTGTTGTAAATGGTGGCTATGGCTGTTGTATGTAAAGTTTAATAAAAGTATATATACATTTTACAAAGCCATAAACGATATTGACTAGACAACATTTGCCTGTAACAAATTACCTCTTACATCCTGCATAACAGATATGAAAATGTTCATGTGCACTATATTTTTTACTTTATCCAAAAACTTTTACAACAACATGAAGCATTGTGAAATAAGATCAATCCTCAAAAACAACTTTACTGAATTTTTCTATTAATAAACCATGGCATAATTATAGAGGATATTATCAAAAAGTTCTCAGAGTGTGTATAAAAATATATATAGTATTGGTTATATTTTTATAATAGTATAAAAATGAAAAACTGTGTATGATTCAATTTTGGTGACCATCTGCTTCAAAGCAGTGTCTTTCTGCAGTGATACGGTGCCACTGCAACACTTCTAACCCTCCCTGAAAGCCCTGTCCTATAAACATGTCAAGCACCATCTGTGATGAGAACTGAATCTCCTAAAGTGTCTCAAAACAGCAACCCTTCAACTTGCATTTCATTTTGCGAAAGAGGAAAAAGTCATTGGGAGCCAAATCTAGCGAGTGAGGTCGGTCAGGAGGGATGATTGCAGCCCAAAAACAATTTTACTCAAGCATACCAACCACCCTGTGATGAGGCGCATAGCACATTGTAGCATCTACGTTTCATTGCACCACAGTTCAGGTAGTTTGAACGTTCACCCTAAGCCACCCCAGTCCATCCCTGGAGAGCTAAAAACTGGTGCACAACCAGGTGAATGTTGAAGAACACAATAAGCAAGGAGCTCCTGGTGTGCCCCTGACCAAAATGCACCTTGTCTGGTCTTAGAAACTGTGGGCTCTTTCATAGTAAAACTGCTGCTTTTTCTCTTGGTAGTAGCCTCTCATCACTAGTTATTATGCTATGTGTAACACGGGTCCTACTGTTAATTGCACTATCATGCAGTATCCTAATTCATGACAGTCGGTGCTCACACATGTTGCACCACGAACAGTATCAGAACTTTCTGATCAAACGTCGTATTAAGAATAAATCCAGTAATGAAGCTCCACAGACAAAATCAGCGACATATCATGTGTATGAAAAGACAGTCTAGCACCTGCTATAATTTCATAATTAGGCTTTACAACAAATTAAATAAGTGTCCTACCTGGTTGTTAGTCTGAATTTGTTGTTGAGGCTGCTGTTGCTGCTGTGAAACCATAGCAGGTGCCATGTTCTGCCCTGTATTCTGGGAGCTCATCGACTGCTGATGGACACAACAGACACAAAAAGGATGAAGTCCTCATGAAATTACTCATGATCCAGGGCACTGTTAGGCAGAAATCTGACACCAAACTCTGTTCTTGTCCTTTCACTGACCTGACTGCTGATAGATGATCTTCGCTGTGACGTCATCTCCACAGCAGAGACAGACTGCCTGCCGGGTGTACTCCTATCTCCCTGGAGCTTCATCTGTGATGCTGAAGGGAAAATATAAACACAATGATGAGATTCAAAAAAACATACTTAATATAAAGTAATATCAGTGATGGAGATACCCTGTGAGAGTGTCAAACTGCTTGATAATTAACAGGCTACTGGTGAAGGTGCTTACAGGCCGGGTCAGATACAGCGGTGTGCGAGGATTTGCGTGAGCTGCGAGATGAGGCCGAAGGCGTCCGGCTGCGGTCGAAGCCGTCCAAAACCTCCTTCAGGCTGGAAGTGTTGAGCTCAGAGCCTGAGTCCTGGGGCTGCTGTCACAAAGCATTGTAACAGGTCACTACAACTCCATTCATCTGTTAATTCATTTTAAAGAAAGGTGTTGGACAAATGTTTCACCTTGTCAGCTGTCATCTCTGGCGGTGATTCTTCAATGCCGAGCTCTCTGCGCTGTTCTGCTCTTACTTCAGCATAACTGTGAAGCAAAGACAGTGAATGAAAAGCACGTTTCTCTGCTTTAATATTTAGGAATGTTAAGTAACGGAGGCTATGTGTTCCACTTACCTTACAACAGTGTGTGTGCAGACAATGAACTCTGGTCTGGAGTTCCACTGGTGATAAGTGATGTAGTAATGAGTTTGAAGCCAAATCCACTGCTGCCCTTTGGTGAGGAATCTGTAGTAGCAGGACTTTCCCTTGCCATATTGCATTACTAAAAACGAATGAAGAGCAGATAGCTGTTTGCTGTTTGAAAGCTTAAGAAGACAACTATAGCGACAGATCAGCTCACTTTACTAGCGGCTGACAGAAGTGTACTCACAGTGTTCGTGGCATTTGGCCAGAGTCTCCAAGTCATCTACATGGTAGTAGTCATACCCTGATGTACCCAGGACCTCAAATGGGAGGTAACCTATGATGGGTGGAGCTCTGGAAAAACACAGTAAATATTATTGAGATGAATCACTGAAAGCTATTTTGCAAATCTGTTAATGTGAAACGAGGGCTGTACAATTCTGGCAGTTCTGATTATTATAATTAATTGATTTAAAGTTTTTTTAATTGCACTTTCACATTTAACAAACAGACCAGTGCAATCATTTTCATGCTTTGATATATTCCTGCAAATGTACCAGTCTCTGCATCTAAATTATCTGTTTTTCACGTGAATCAGTGCATCATCGTGAAACAAAATATAAAAAAAACTGTACCCAACATCTGTTTAGAGACTGTCACTATAATTTACTGATATTCCCTTAATGTCTCACACGCAGGCTACAGTAAACACTAGCTAGGCAGCTGTGTACACAAGATAGAAATAAGGTGTTTTAATGTCAAAATTACCAAAGTTGAAACCAACTGATTTTATTTATATGGGTTGTTCTCTATAAGCAGAGCATTTGTAATATTTTCAATTTCATGGCCTGTCATGTTCATTGTCAAAATGGTGTTTGTTAATCTTGGATTAATTGTGCTGCTGTATGTTAAACTATACCTAACGCCCTGCAACTACGTCATCACATACTGTAATTTAGGGGCTAATTATCAAAGAGCTTTTACAGTAAAAGGAAAAAAAGTGTTTTTTCATAAGGGGCTCTGAAACAAAAGCAGAGCTTGAAGTTAGTGTGCAGAACTTCTACATATAAATGAACATCCATTACAGTCAAGCCAAATGAATTCACGCAATGCCGATTATGTGGCAGGTGAATCTTGCTGAACTTCACAGAATGACACAGTTTTTAATCTAGTTTCTGTGGTCATGTTTCTGCTCCGGTGCACCAGTAGCAATGAGTTTTACATCAACCAGCAATGACTGGTTTGACAGAGCTAAAAAGGGAAGTAACCATAGCGATGGAGAAGGCTGCAGGAAATAGGACTACTGGTGAAAATCACAGAAAGTGTTCAAAAAAGCTTTTGATGCTCCACATAAAAACGAAATTTGACATTCAGGGGAAGGATTATAGTCTAAAAATGAAAGGAACACTGTAGACATGGCTCATAAGCATGTGTTGACAGTGTCTCTGTAATTACTGTCATTGCTACAAACTGGAGACACAAGATCGGTTCTGCACTTTCAAAGAAAAATCCCCTCAATCATAGGCTTTGGCTCATTTACAGCCATGTGATTTAGGCTCCATCGATCTGAACCATAACACCACGATGACTTGACTGTCTGGTCGACACTTTAACAATCCACAGTCCCATTGAGTTTTTCATCACTGCCGCAGAGATAATCAGGTTAAACAGTCACATTTATAGAGATGTTTAAGCTGTGACGCTCGTCTTGACCAACTGCTGGTCACAGGCATAAAGTTTGCTTTGGGCACCTGCAGTTTAATTCATTTGTTCTATCGCAAGGGGAAAAAAAAAATCAAGATCCACTGTTGCCTTTTGGTTCTGGTCTAGTTCATGCTGACTCAAGTTTTTACAAACAAACCAAGAGGAGTAAGCATAAAGGTATACAGACTGACAGGTAACTCTTTGATTGGACAGTTTTGGTGATATGATCCTGCATCATCTGCACAACATGAACCCATGTAGGTAAACATGTAGGTGACTGACTGCGGGTCAAGCTGCTCTTGTTGTTGTTTACAAGTTAAAAGATATGTTCTCTGGAGTCACAGCATGCCTTTGAAGAAACAGTGTACCACAAACATTCGTAATGCATTTGATATGTAATGAAGAGTGACAGAAATGGAACAAAACAAAGCAATCTTGTAGATTTATGATGGAAACCATTCCTGTGTGATCACTGGCTTTTGTTCACCATTTAATGGAGAAATGCGATAGTAAATTAAGTTGGACAAATGCTCAACACACCTCTAGTTTACTAGAAAATGCCTGCAATTACAAGCTGATGTGCACATATATCATCATAGTTACCAAATAGGTTGTTTATAGATGCTTACATTGCTTATACAAATGAGTTTTTTTTTTTTATTTTACAGTTCATGATTCACAAATAGATTTAAATTACATATCGAGCCTCACAGTCACGAACAAACTGCACCAGAACTTAACTGAAAAAAGACTAAAGTCATCTTTTTCAGGTAGTTTCGCAACAATATCAGGATGTAAATTGAACCAAACAGGTTAGACGTGAGTGTAAACTCAATGAATGATCAGCGCAAAAACTTTGCTCAACAGGAATCATTTGGGTTTGTCAGATTTCTCTCCACTATATGGTTAACATCTTCACCCCACTGTGGAGTGCCTTTGACACATGTTATGACATGTATATATACGTGTTGAAACAGCAAAATGAAAATATATCTTTCAATAACCAAGCATTGCCATTTATAAATTAGAGAAAAACTTTACCTATGGTCCAAGAAGAGAAACTTCCATTCTAAACTATGTCTGGAAGTGAATTCCTCATTAGGCTCCTCTACAGTGCACATCTCCTGTGAGAGATGAGTAGAATATATTTAGACATCACACATAACATAATAATTACAAACAATATGAAACGAAATCCAGTCTCGATGTATTAAGTAGTGACTGGATAGATTCAAGTAATGTTTAGAAATCAAAAGGCAAAACAAAACAAAACCGTTCTCAATTCCCTTGCTAACCCTCAAAAAAGCTTTGTAAACTATTGTTTTGGAAACCAAAAGCTAATCACATATTTTAAGATGTATGTCAGTTTACATTATTTAATGCCTGTCATGCAAACAAAAAAACCTTTTGTACACAGTCTGGAACCGACACTGAATTTGCTCTGAACTTTGTTTGCATTGTGTCCTAATATTCCAAATCCTTAAATGTTAGGTTATGATACTTTAATGGCGTTAGTGCGATCATAGTAACCAGCATTATCAAGAAAAAATACTTATGGCTTGTTTTTGCTTCAGACAATAGAATTTATTCAACACAGTAAGACATGAAATAAAATATAAGTGAGAAATAAAATATATAAAAGGCCTTAGAATTGAATATATTCCTAGATAATATGTTGCATCAGTATGTTGTGTTCATAAATTCTAACAATTTTCTTTCAAAAACTCAATTTCAACATTACAGATTGCAATATTTCCATAACTTTTTTGGATTTCTAAAAAACATGAGTTTAGTTTTTTAATATACAGACAAAATATTATCATCAAACTAAGTTTTGAGAATTTCTGGCTCCCTTTCTGCTATCTGAGTCCAATCAAGAAAGAAAACCTGCTATTTTGTTTACGTAACATTTTAACTATCCTCTCCTGTTTGTCAAATACTACCTCACATTCCCTTTATGCTTTCCTTTCTTTCAAGTTTTCCCATATCAATTCCAGTATAACTGTCTTGTGTGTTATTCCATGATGATGATGGGTTATCATTTGATTTTTACTCCACAGTCACAATTTTAAACATGCTAAGTAAATGAAACAGCAGCTCTTTAACTCAGGAGGAAGAAACATGTTACACAGCACCAACAGATGAAGTGTTTTTAAGCAGTGGAAAAGTGGTTGTCAGTAGAGGCCAATGGGAACTGCACATTATGGCTGACAGGAGCCCAAAAAGGTTTGCCTTGGAGTGACTGAGCAACTATTAGTGTGGAGCCGTGCTCTAATTAAAACTACCTTTTTTTCAAACCCTGAAGCATGAACCACATAAAAGGAGAGGTGTCAGAACAGCTAATGATTCTTACCTTTATAAACTGTGGTTTCGCTAGCCTTACAGTTGCTATGAGACATACTCTGTCTTCAAAGGCAGAGTGAAGCGATCGCTGGATCACTCCTTCAAAACCGTTTCGGGTACAGTTAGGCACTGGGAAAAAAATGTAAACTTTAAACCTTTCACACACAAAAAAATTGAGCTCCACCACCATACTTCGTGTCATGTAACTCACCATTATTCAGGGACTTGAAATTTCCAATGAATTTGACATATTCGTACACAGGGGGCTCTTTGGGGTCGATTGTCCCTCGGAGCATGTGGCAACAGAACTCTATCTGATTTTTAGCTGAAATAAAAAATAAAAATAACCTCAACAACATTAAAACATAAGAAGTGAAGAAAAAAACACTCGTGATGACTAAATATACAAATAAAGTAACACGGTAATATAATAAAACAACTGAAAATGTCAAGATGAGAAGGAAAAATACCACTTACTTTTTAAATACTCAGGTGTCAGCGTCTCTCCCTCCATGACGTGAGAGGACAGAGCCTTGTACACATCTGACTGTTCCCCCATTGGCAGGAAGTTTAACAGATTCTGATCCACAAGATCAGACTGAAACATGAAAATCGAATTAACCTTTGAGCAGCAAACAACTGACACTAATGGTTGTTGTTTTAGATTTGTGTACAAACGACCAGCTTATCAATATTTCATAACTTGAACAGTTTATACTCACAGGTAGGTGTTCTAGTAGGGATGACACGCTCTCAGAGACATAGATTATATTCCCGTCAGTCATAATTGCAAGGAAAAATCCATCTAACGCCTGACAGAAACAAAACGTTCTCTTTTAATTTACTTATATTTCTGCATGGAAACCAAAGGAAAGCCAGTACAAAACAATGCCTCACCTCCAACATCAGCTGAGTGAACTCTTCATTACTAAGAAAAGGAGGTTTCCAGTCTTGTCTGATCTCAGTTGACTCTGAGTGAGCAGCGTTTTCTGATAGAGGAGACATAAAACATGCAGCTCACAACTGCCCAAATCTCAATGCCAAGCAGATATCTGGCCTTCGTGAGAGTTTCTTACCCTTATGTTTGTGCAGAAAGTCGATGCTCTTCTGCAAAATAGTGGACTTGTCCATCTTCCGGGTGTTGCCTGGCAACATGGTACCCAGCTCCTTGATGAGGACATTGAACTGATCTCTGCGTTTCTTCTCAGACTTGTTTCGGGACACACTGTTGATATAGAAGTACAACACATTTTCTTTAGATTGAATTAGCCACTTTCAGATATGCACCGCTTTTTCACTAATCCGATTGCATCTAAATGTATCAGCTTCATGTCTGAATGGACACCATTGTCACTATATCATAACAGCAGTCTTCCTTGGTCAGGCCTTGTAGAATTCAATCTGCATCAGACTTTACATGTGTGATCACAGTCCAGCCTAATGAATTCTATAGACCAAAACACAGTGGCAGAGAGAGCGCCAGCTGGTGGATGGGTCACTGTGAAACAGGAAGTGATATCTAACTAGCCTGTACATTCTCCAATCTGCCTCAAACTTTACATGTGTGATCACAATCCAGCCCTGATAACATACCCAGGCCAGTATACATTCACAGTAATAGCGCCACCTGGTGGACATGCTTGGATTCGCTGACTGGCAAGGATGCGAGGACCCGACCAATGCTGCTTGCAGCTTTAATTTTAATTTAATTGTTTAAAAACAGTATTTAGGTTAGCATCACATGTGGACACATTTTTCAGTGTTTAGGAAATCATAAATATACAAGGCAGGCTGCTAGTTATTGTTATGTGAATTTTTATATGCGTGCTATTAGTTACGATTTAGTCTTTTATTTTTCAGCTTATGTTAAGGTATTACATGTAAATGAAGTCGTGAGAAACATGTAAACAATGTAAAAGTGACCTGTCTCTGAATAGCAGAATGACATCACCTTACTAGACTGGTGAAGCAGCAATGTCATGTATCCCCTGTCATAACGGCCTATAGTTTGCCCAAAGGTTAAAACCAAGACCTCAACTGCACTGAATTTAGGCAAATAAACCACATTAATCTTAAACAGGAACTTAAACCGTTTTTTTGACTAAATATAACAAGTAATATATTTAAAAATAAGTCTTGTAAGAACTGAAGTAGTTATATCACAGAGGCTGTCTGTTTTTAACTTCACTGAAAGGCTTTGATCTGAAAAACAAACCACAGGGATCGTACCGTTTCGCTTTGTCCTTTTCATCTTCTTCCATTAACCCATCAAAGATACTGCTGTCATCCCTGCAGAGTGAGCAAACCAACAGTTGAAGCAGATCATCTAATATTCACTCTCCAGTGAACTTGTATGAGCGCTCTGATAAGTCATTGCTACTTTATTTGAAGTAAAAGCAGTAGAAATAAAAGTGAACACATAGAACTCATTGTATCCCTGAAGTGACTTTTATTTTACTGAAACACTAACTGATCGATCGATGGGTGATAAATTATTCATAAATCATCCATCTTGTAAATTAAATATGTGGTTCATTTGGACTGTTGCTCAGACAGAAGAGGGGGTTCTTGATAAGCCAAATGTTTAACTCACCGGTCAATGCTTGAGGTCATTTTTTTTTTTCCTGTTCAGGGTCGCAATGTTGGAGAGGGATCTTTTAATCGTGAGGTAGACATTTGTGAATGAACCTTTGAAGAAAAAGATATGAAATTAAACATCGTCACAGCCTCATCACCACCTAAGGAATAAAAACAAACAAATCAGACGATAAAACTAGATCTTACGTTACTGACAGTATAGCCAGTCCTGTGAAACAATGAGGAAGGTGCAGCCAGATGAAGGTAGCGTCTATGTGGACACACTGTGGAAAGGTTGGGCCTCCGTGAGTCTCGGAGGAGAATCACTGTAAGTTTCTTCGATCGGGGGGCAGAAAGATGCTAAAAGGTCTTCAGTGAACTGAGTTTTTTGTCTGCATGAGGTGTCAGTGTGGCACATGGCAGCAACATCTGAGTCTGTGAGAGACAAGGACAACATCCATGAGGTCAGTTACGAGGTACAAACAGGCAGCATCTCAGTTGGCACTGTTATCAATCCAGCCTTGTTGCAGCATTACAGAGCAGGGCCAAAAGTGATTGAACCAAAGAAACACCACTAAAAATATCTACTACTATGTAAAATATGGACTCGATACCAAGCTTTATGCCTGAAAGCTAGAATCTTTTAAAGTTAATTTTGGTACTGATGAACTTGGGAAGTAATTTTCAATATTTTTGGATATAAATGATTAATTGGAACAAAAAATTGTTGGGAGTTAGTCCACTAATCGAGAATACCTTAACATAATATAATTCCAAGGAGCATTTGTACCAACTACTGGCTTACTGAGTGCTTATTTATGACCTTATCCTACCATGCCTTTGCTTCTATTAGTCAACAATATGACCTTAGCAGATAGCATTAACTCTCTGCTCTAGGAACAGCACTTTTCTTAGGGGGAAAATGCTTTGTTATATGATTTCTTGCCCATTTTTACTAGCAGCGGTCAAATGACCACTGCTAACCTAACGGTCTGCAATGCGCAGTGTACAGACAAGAGTGTTTTGTTCTATTTCTAGCAAAACTAGCCACAACTTCAATGTGTCCCTGCTCCCCAAAGGTAGTCTGTGAAAAGTTAAAGTCTACAAAATGCAGAAGGTCATTTTGTTGTTGCAATATAGAAATCAACAATCATTTACATATGGTAAGAGTAAACTAAATTTTCTTCACTCCAACTCTAACAGTACTCCACTCTTTCTGAGACACCTGTGGTACATTTTAAACACACAACTATGTCTGAGGAAATCTGATACATAATGTTGTTAGACACTTAAAATAACAATCTGAGCCTGTCAGTTGCAAAAACAGCCCTTTACTTTGACACAGACAGTTCCCTGTAAATTACATTGTGGAAATATTGAGTCGATTCCAAATATTTTTGCCCCTTTTAATCATTTGCACGTAATAATATAGGAAAATAGGGTCTAGGTTCAAAAACACTAGAATTATCCTTTAAGATTTCAGCCTTGGTTGATTTGGCAACATGTCTGGGTATCTTGGTAACACTAAGTGCAGTTTTATACTCCAGCAAACAATCCTTCAGCAGTTCCTTTGTTAAACCCCAGAGTGTTTTGCCAGTGAAGCAGCCACAGTAAGAGATGTTGGGTTTGCATCAGTCGTAAGTTTAAACAGCTTTGATACAGGGTAAAGACAGTGAGGCTGTTATCAGTTACAAAAAACTACACTGGATTACATGCTGCATTGTTTCCTGGAAATCCCTCAGGCATGTGAAGGCAATCTGAAACCTGTGTGGAAATGGCATACTCCACCACCAATGAACTAAACAGAGACTACAGACAAGTGACAAATTAAAGCAAAAACATGAATCCTTGATGCCTACATTGAGGGGATTTGGTGGCGCTGTTATGTTTTGGTTGGCTTCATTCCTTCAGAAGAAAAGTTCTTTGCAAGTCAATGTTTTTTTTTCAAGTGATCGCTTTTATCCTAAGATTCAATGTTTCTAACTTGATGAGACTGGTCTCTCTTCAGGAAGACAATCCACAGGGCATACAGGGTCACAGAATGGTTTGAGATTAATAAAAATGATTTGATTCATATGCTGTGGCTTTTGCAGTCACCAGATCTCAACCCCACTAAAAAAAAAAAAAAAAAAAAAAAAACCTCTAAGATTTTGGACTGATGTATTCAACCGCACTCTTCACCACCACCATCAAATAAACAAATGTATTTTTTTGCTCTTATTTGTACTTACATAGAGCTGTATATACATTGACAGGCTAGAACTATACATTGTCAGTCATAAATAGCACCACAAATGGGGTTTGATTTCATGTAAATCTTATAAGGTTCAAGAGTGAGGCATGGTTTCCACTCTATTTCCATTCGCATGCAAAACAGCACATGCAGCTTATGACAATGTGCAGCACGTAAGCAAAGTAGCATGTGTACCACCAACATCTTAACGTACATATTTTATGCCATGGCTTGAATACAAATAGAAAAGCCTCTACAGTGTCTCTGCCAAGATTTGAAAGCTGTGGAAAGATTAAATCAAAGGTTATTACCACCTGCTGCTGTTTGATTATCGACTACAGATTCAGAGTCACATCAGCCATCTCATACAACACTTGCCCTCGACAGGGTCGCCCTGCCCTCACTGCTACTTAACAAGTGGCACATCAAAACAGCAAAATGGAGTGTAGCCTTAGTCACACCATTAACAACACCCAACAGTGATGTGAGGTGATATTATTATTACTGTGATATTTTTCTCACATGCAGAAAGCAGCCTTATATTAATGTATTTGGTTGTTAGTTATGCACAACAAGATCACTATGCATCTGTTGCCTCAACATACTGAAGGAATAATTCATTGTCTCGAAGTAAAGCTGGCCATAGGCCAAAGATTAAATTGTGAAAAATGCATTACATTTCTGCCACACACATCTAAAGCCGGATTTTTTTTTATTGACATACGTACCCGCCGGCCGCCAGCTAAAGTTTTCCTCATTTTGGCAGATCTTGAGCTAAACTGATACAGCTGAATGATACAACACTCAAATGAGTTCTTTTCAAGCTATACCCCAGAATGACCCAAATCACTTTTTGTCTGCTTGTCTAATTACCCAACTTTAGCTAATGACTGCACCAAAAAAAAAAAATGTTGAGCAGACGAGGTCATAATGGGGGACTCTAATGTGATGTGATCACATGCCAAGAGAAGCAGAAAATAGCTCCCAATTTTCTGCCAAGAATTAGGGAAATGTTAAAAAAAAATGTCCACGAATTAGTAGAAACATTATTAAGAATGGTGGCCAAGCTTCAGTAAGGTAAAAACAATTAACCAAAGATCCTGAAATAGCTTGATAATATGGTACTAACAGCCAAACAACAGGTTGGTGCAGGGGTGAGAAACTCACCAGCCTTTCTCCTTGAAGTGAACAGCACCATTACTCCACTAAAAGTTTACAAGATAATTGATTGCTTGAATGCTGATGTAGCAGACACGCAAAAAGCCTCCATCTTGATTTAAATCGGCCACAGATGCAGCCGTAACTGCCTGCTGAGGTGTTCTTCCTTTCACTGGACACAACTATTTTCTTTACACAGGTATGCCCACAATAGATGTCAAATTAAAACTAGAATGCCCGCCGGATCTCTAGCCTAAATATTTGACCCATTTACTTCATGGACCAATTACTGTCACAACCTGTGTGGGAGGTTTTCTAACCATAACAACGGCTTTGCTCAATGTTACTTCCTGCACATTTTCATCGTTCTAAATTTTCACTGATAAAGGAACTTTCGTTTTTCCTATTGAGAGAGTTTAAGTGAGGTTTGTTATTGTGTGCACCATCTGATAAAAGCACAAAACATGCCTGCAGTTAGTAATAAAATGCACAAGAATTCACAAATTGAAAATCAAGTTATGTTTTTGATGGCACTTTAATATTTCTGCTTCATTGAGTTTTTACTTTTAATAACGCCTGACTACTCCTCCAATTTCAGAAGCAATAAAATATGTTTTAACAGACAACCTCACTGTCTGCATAAAACTAATACAAATATGATGAAATACATCAAAAATGGCTCAAAGGATTTCATGAGAATATACTTCTAAATCATAGGAACTATTGTCAAAGGCTCACAGTCAGCACTTAGACTGATCAGCCATCACATATAAACCTGTCTAAGATTGTATAAGTCCCCTTCATGCCGACAAAACAGTTTTGACCTGTCAAGGCATGAAGACAGGAGCTGTGGAGGTGTTCTGTGGTGGTACAAGGATGTTGGCAGCAGATCCTTTGTGTCCTGTGGGGAGAGCCTCTATGAATCAGGCTTGCTCCAACACATCGTGCAGATGCTCTATTAGATCTAGAGAGTACGGAGGCTGGGTCTACACCTCAGACTCTTTGCTGTGGTCCTCGAGCCATTCTTGAGCCACTCTTGTGGTGGAGTGCATTGTCCTGCTGAGGAGGCTTCTGTTGGGCAGTGTTGCTGCAATGAGTAAAGTGTGCTTTTTTTTGCAATACATTTAAGGCCAATTAATGATTTCCATGTACGAGTCTTCATCCACAAAGGTACGCACAATGTATTTTCAGTCATCCACCCAAATCCAACGGGGTAAGTATGGACCCATCAGATTATGTTAATTTTGTTGTTTTCTTATATGATATTTCTTATATCATTTCTTTTTGACAAGAAGTTTATGAGGGTGAGTTTTTTTACCTTGCTGACATGTTTCCACTACATCTGCAGTTCTTCTCAGAGCTTCATCTAACGTGTCCTTTTTATCAGGTTACCGGCCTGAATGATCTGTCAGAACTGATTCTGACAGAGCAAGGATTACTATTGTAACAACACATCATCAGTAGGGTAAAATTAACCTCTCACAACGGTCTAAACCTAGCTCATGTTCCCTATTAGTGGGCGAACCATCCAGCACTGCTTCCATTTGGAGACGACTGTGTCAAAATGTTCTGCTATTTGGAGTGACTGGAAAAGAAAAGAGCATGCCATAAAAACCACTTGAAATTCAACCTCCAATGCAGAGACGAGGATATAACACCGACAAGACTCAACATCAAGAATCGCAACTTGACCAAAAACGCAGCAAACATCATCAGCAAAACGAAAAAGGCCCTCTTCAGAGAGAGGATCAGAACCACAGAAAACAAATTAGAAAAAAATCAACACACAAATTACAGAGGAATTAAGCAGATTTAAGGAACGCTTCCCATTGGAACAAAACACACAGGAGCAAATAAGTACACAACTGGAACATGTATACGAAGAGGAATTCATGACAACAACAAAAAACGCTAGATCCGAAAATTAAACAAACTCAAGGAAAGAAAAAACAGAAACAAAAAAACACACATGGAATTCAATGAAAATTGTTTATGAAATCTGTCACAATGCACTCTCACAGAAACTGAAAAGAACGTTTTAACCAGAGCTCTAAATTTTGCCATCACGCCAACAAAAATACCACATGAAGGATTCATTTTAGCAACAGACCTGGCATGTAAAAAACTCCAGGACTAGGGACACAAAGCAGAACTCCACAGCACAATAGCAGGTATACTAAAATCTGCAAAACTTCCCCAAAGCAGTATCAGAAAGAAAGATTAAAAAGCAATAAACTCACTCAGACATGACAAGACCATCACTATCCTACCGGCCGACAAAGGATGGACAACAGTCATTGTGGACATGGCCACATATGAAAAACAGTTAACAAATATGCTAGAATATAGAAACACCTACGAATTTCTGAAAAAAAGACACCACAGAACAAAAGAAAAGGACATTAGAAATACTATCAAAACCCCTATTACAAAGCAATAAGATAACGCAAGAAGCGTATGACCACCTGATACCCACAGCCAATGTTACTCCCCGGATATATGGAACACCGAAAATACACAAAAAAGACACCCCACTACGCCCCATAGTAGACAGCATCTGATCAGTCACTTACAACTTTTCAAAAGCTCTGGTAGACATCATCAAACCCGGCGCCCGTATAGCTCAACAGGTTAAGCAGGCGACCCATGTACAGGGGCTGGTCCCCGATGCAGCTGGCCCGGGTTCGATTCCCGCTCGCGGCCCTTTGCTGCATGTCTTCCCCCGACTCTTCTTCCCTGTTTCCTGTCTCTCTCTCACTGCGCCTATCTAATAAAGCTGACAAAAAGGCCAAAAAAAAAAAAAGACATCATCAAACCCATCCTTGTTACAACAGAACATCATTGCAAGAACTCAAAATAACTGGCACAAGAACTGAACAATATTACAGTAAAGAAAGACGAGATACTCATATCGCACAACGTCATATTATTATTCACAAAAACCTCGGTTGACGTCACATTACACATTATACAGGAACGACTCAAGAAGGACAGGACTCCGAAAAATCACACAAACAGTTGAAGACATCACCACAGTACTACGGTCCATTGCCTAATCCACCTACTTTCAGTTTAAAGGAAAAATACAGAGTCAAAAAGAAGGTTCTGCAATGGGAGATCCACTATCGGCATCAAGGACCTGGAAACCAAAGCCATCCACACAGCACCCACACACTGCAGACTCACACTTTGGAAGAGGTACATTGATGACATCCTGGGAAAACATAAAATCTGGACACACAGAAAAATTCACAGACCATCTGAATAACATGGATGACACTGGCAACATATAACATGGAACACATATCTTCACACATGAAGAAATAAACTGGACCATATCATTTTTGGACATGAACATTCATCACCGACACGACGGCAGCATAAAAATCACAGTTTACCGGAAACCCACTCACAGGGACCAGCACCTCCTCAGGACATCAGAGCACCCCACAGCACACAAACTTTCAGTTGTCAGGACACTGTATGAATGAACCGGCATCGTAACGGACGATAAAGACAGACAGGAGGAGGACAAACACATCAAGAACACACTCACACACTGTCAATATCCAATATGGGCAATAAGCTAAGGAAAATAAGTCAGAAAAAAAGAGAAGAAACAAAAAGAAAGGGAAACAAAAAACAGACAATAAAAAGAGACAATCACCATTCCATACATCCGAGGAATAGCAGAATCCATATAACACACAATAAAAAAAACACATCAACACAGCAGTAAAACCCCACACCAAACTCCAACAGCTACTAGTACACATTAAAAACAAAATAGAACCAGACAACAAATGTGATAACATATATGAAGCACCATGTAGATCATGCAAGAAAACATACATAGGAGAAACAGGTAGAGCATTCAGTGCAAGAAAAAAGGAACACCAGACAGAATGTGAAAAAGAGACAGCAGGACGACTCACAAGAACACGAAAAGAAAAAGCCGATCCAGAAGACAAAAAAAATCTGCCATCACAGACCACTGCAAGAGAAACAAGAGAAACAACCATATTATGGACTGGGATAAGGGCAAAATTATAACATCAGAGACCAACAAGCACAAGAGGTGGATAAAAGAGGCCATTGAGATCAGGAAGCGGGCCAATAATTCCATGAACCGGGATGAGGGGGTCTCTCGCACACCTGGGACTCTCTCCTCCAGAGACCATCAGATGGTGGGGGGCATGGCCGGCCTGACAGATTCTGACAGATTCTGTCAGGCTGGTCACCTGATAAAAAGGACATGTAATCACACGTCACATAACACTCCGAGGAAGACCGCAGACATAAAAACACACCCTTACTAACTTGTCGGCAAAAAAGAAATGCAAATCTAATACGGACCCATCAGTCTGCAGTGTAAAATTTGTGACAACCACTGCACATTTGCCAGGAAAACAAATGTTTGGTAATGAATACACGCTCTGTTACTGTTGTCTTTATAATTAATTATTAAGACAGTTAGAATTGAAGTGGACACTACAAGACTTAGGAGTATCTTTGATTTGTACATGATTTCCATCGACAAAGCTTAAACACAGTAAGAAGTCCCGTGCCATATCCGGCCACCATGCTAAGTACACCACAGGAATAATCACTGACATGGGGCTTCAGAGTAATCTGGAACCAGCTGCTGTGTCCTTGTGTGTTCTTCTGCATTCAGTATAAGAAGAAATGCAACCAGACATGGCCCTGTTGTAGTATGAACAGAGCTGTGTGCACAGTCTGTGCATACAGACAACAAAAGTAAGAGCTGGCTATTAGGTGGGTGGTACGCACCAAAGTAACATCTACATGAGTGCCAAGACCCAAGGTTTTCCAGCAGAACATTGCACTGTAACACGATCATCAGTGTTACTCACCCAACCTGTCAGTGATTTAATGTGTGGCTGATTAGTGTATCCTGCTGTCATTAAATTCTGTTGGTTTAAATAAACTTACTGTCGAATTAATCAAAAATAAAGAATGGCTGGAGCGCTGTGAATATTTACACCTCCATGTTAGGACATAGAAGGAAAAAAAATCACAGTAAGGGGAGGAGTAGGTTTTATTATGGCTCATTGACTTTGAGCTATGCAGTGTTATTTTACTGCTCACTGCATGTGACTCTTCAACACAAATATGTTACAGAGAATAGGCGTCTTATCTAAGATTACTGCTTTGTCAACACAAGTGGCTGAGCACACTTTGTGGCAGCACAATAAAAGGTAGAGAAGGGTTGTAGTAAAGTGCTTTAACGAAAGACTTAGTACCGACTGAAAAACAGAGGGAGGCAGCTTTTCCCTTTTTGCTCTACAGCATCTTAAAACAGCAGAGCTCACTGGAGTGCAGAGCAAGAACGAAACAACTGGATGCCAGACAAGTGAAGACATTACCGATATGAGAGAAAATTAAGAGATGGGAGGAAAATGTTAGTCACTATCAGCAGTGGTTAAAGCAGAAGTTTCAGCGCAGAGCGAGCGTTGTGTAACTGGGAAAGCAGGGGTTGTATAACTGTGATGTCATCTGTGCTTCACTGACCTGCTGGCCCAATGACCTACTTTCTTCCTCCTCCGATCTAACTTAATCACAGCTTCACAGGCAACACCTTCCTCACCAATAACACGACACTCTGTCAACACAAATCCTTTAAAAGCTGAACATATCACACAGCAAGTACCTTCACAAAAGGTGTGTGAGGGGATCAAACTGCCTGCGTTTCACGTTTCCTCATTTTATCACATGATATGCGAAGACTTCCTGGAGTTCCCTCAGCCTTGGCAGGCACAGACGTCTAGGGAAAAAAAGCGATGCAGATGTGCTACTTTTCAGACGTCGAATTATCAGTTTTTAGTAATGTCAAGCACGTAGACTACCAGCTGGATTAAGATGCATTTTTCACCCTGGACCACATCAAGTCACACGCTCAAAACAGTCTTTTCTCATCATTTTTCTATTGCTCACACAGCACTGTTGAGTGTCTCTGGTCGTGCGTGTGTGTGTGTGTGTACATATGTGGGTGTGTGTACGCATACTCAGATGTAGGGCAGCAGAGCTCTGAGGATATGAGTCACTCTGAAGTGGATCTATGGCGCCGCTCGTCACGCACCCCGCCACACCCCACACTGAGATGCCAGCGCAGCAACTGTGCCAATGGGCAACACCATAGCAACCAGCCTCACCGTGCAGAGTAAAAATAGCCCGACCGAATTCCTTCACAGCTGATACTCCCTCCATCATACGCTGAGAATTATTCGACTACAGAGAGCGACTCCCTTTGTCATGAACTCGACTGTGGATGTAAAACAATGTGACGGGTCGACCTGCAGGATCACATGTGTGCTGTAAACATTACCGCACTGTTCTCTCATGCAGTGGACAACATTGTACATCATTTAGACGGAACCAATCACAAGCAGTCTCTCCCATCCATATTCCATTATAAAGCAGATTCTCTCCATCAACGAGAGTGCTTTTACTATTAGAGGGCATAGGAAACAGAGCAGATACTGCACAGGTAGCTTTCTCTTTTTAACCAGTAAGCTCATGAATTCAAATAATAGAAAACATATTAAATGTATCAGATGATGGACATTCAAATGTAAACCAAAGATGATCTTATGCAGTATAACCACCATGGATACACCTATTATAGCTTAACACTCGAGTGGACAGGATTATACTGTTGCATATTAGAATACTAGTCTAATGAGGGCAGAAACTACTTGTTGATATGCAAAGGCTGGAGCAGCACATATCAATACAGAGTCAGACCATAGCCTCAAACAACTTGCCTTACCATGCCTCCTTAAAGTGAAAATGTCAGGACGAATCTGTTTTTCGTGCACAATTTTAGCAAAAAAAGCCTTTCCATTATGTTATAGGCAAAAAAAATACATGATTGTTTGATTTACATTTTTGTGAAAGGCTATTTTGTCCAAAACATTCATACAGCTGATTAGTAGGTAAAATGACATTTCTTCAGTAAAGTTACTATAATTTCATAATTTGGGACATTTTCTAGGTGTCTTTCTATTTTAACAACCAGTGACTACAAAAATGACTGTCAAGCTTAAACAGTCAAATTATGCATAAATACAGGTTCATAGTCATATTCTGGGGGGCTACTAGAATGCTTTAATGTTCAAATGAAAATAATGTTTCTGCCTTAAGGTCCCCAAAAGCCTAGTCTGCGTTGACTGGTCAGAAGGGGCGATAAAAGTGTGGCTGTAACCCCTGATTTATGTATGTGCTAAATCAGAGAAGCCGTGTAGACAGACCTCACAAATCAACTGTCTGTTGAGTTAACCTGAATGGTCTTTTAGCCCATCAGAAATCTCTAAGGACTGTCTAGACTCCTTAATTTTAGAGAAAAATATAAGTCCTATATAATTGTAGTGTAACAAAAATTGAGCTAGTCATCAGATAATTTCCCTAAAGTTCCTCAAACAAATGCTGTTTTTCTGGATCTTTAAACCCTAACAACAGACAGCACTGTCTAGCAGATCTTGTATCACATGACTACGTAAACACTGGTTTCATAGCAACAGTTGTGTTTCCCTCATCATTCAAGTCCCACACCGACACCTGAGAACTGGGGATTTGTGAACCATCAACGACCCCAGATGTCAAAACATGGCGCACGGCTTTAGAGGATTTCTAGAAATTCAGACAACTGTCTAAACCTGAAAAACCCACTTGGTAACATCATCCTTTATCCTCTACCACAGAGACAGACTTGGTACTCAGATTAGATGCAGATAAGGAAGAGAGGAGTGTTTATTTTGCTCCAAGTGCTGGGAAATATCTAGGATAATATTATGCAGTTTTAACAACCAGCAAGCAACACACTCGCTGCCAAGCAGGTCACACAAATCAACAACACTTTAATGAATAAATTACTCAGTCACACATCCTGCGAGCTGCAGGTTCAAGGTCTGCACATCCTGGTGGCATCCATATAGGAATTAAAGATGTTATTCTCTCAGTTTACAGGCAGAGCTCTTCGCTGGAAGATGAGGATGGTTTTAATAATGTCATGGCCATTTGGCCTGTAAGCAATAAAATCCACAACACAAGCTGGTCAACATTGCCTACCATACTGCTGCACAGTTGTACCAACCAAACTCTCAACGCTGGGCAGCCAGCTGTGTTTCCACTCATTGCACACACATCCGCAGGCCCAACAGCACAAAAGGAGTCTTTGTTTTGCATTTTCACTCCACAGCACACAGACAGGAATGTTTGAGAGGCAAGCAGCAGCGGTTGGCAGGGGCCCCTCGACTGCTGCTGGCCTCCTGTCCCAGAGGAGCAGGACCTCAGCCAGGGGCCTCATACTGATGCCAAGTGGGTCAGTGGAGTTCAGAGGGACGAGTGGCGGCACAGGAGAAGCGATCAAGAGTGACTGTGGACCTCCAGGCCAGCAGACCACAGTCTTCGGTCAAAATGTATGACTGACATTTGACCATCAGCATTTAATCTGGTATATAAATGACATTAAGAATTGACATTTTGCTCTTACCATATAAAGTAGAATTGCTTGAAACCAGTCGAACAATCCAGTAATCCTTTTACTTGACTTTGTTCTTTGTGTGCATTTGGCCTTGTCCTTTTCCAGAAGACTTTGCACTACATTATGTTTTTCTCCACAGACTAACATCACAACACACCCAAACCCACATTGTCCAGGCCGAAATCGCACTTTATTGACTGCAGTTAATCTCAGATAAAGAGAACATTTCCAATGTCTGCCACTTCATGATCTTAAATTAAGCATCACTCGTCACACAGAACTCACAAAACAACTATTATGGAATCGGATAATCTCACAAGGACTATTTGGAGCAGCGCTGTAGTAAATGCTTCTACTTGTCAGGATTAGTGCTAAAACAATTAATTGCTTTTTCAACAGATTATAGAATTAAAGCAGCAACGATTATAAGAACTGATTAGTCATTCATCAAGCAAAAATTGGCTAATTCTAGCTTCTGATATGTGCAGATTTGCTGCTTTTCTTTGCACTATAAAAACAGTATCTTATCTAAGAATAAACTGTGTGAGGTGTTGACCACAAGCAGAACAAACTGCGTATGAAACATTAACTTGGCCTCTGACAAATTGTAAATACAATGTCTCATTATTTTGATGTTAATTGACCATGTGAAAAACATTACAGTCACAATTTCACGGTTGAAAAGAATCTTGTGCATAATAAACAGTTCTTACGCATTCTAGTCCCATACACCTGTCTCATGTTTGAACAAAATATTTCCACAATAGAAACTAATGCTTGTAAGCCACAAAACTATCATTTAAAAAGGGAATTTTGCAGACTTTATGTGTAAAAATCTCTTATCTGGTTTTGTTGTAAGTCCAGCTGCATCTGCAAAAAGAAAAGTTATCCTCATGGACCTGTATGTGGTCTGATAAATGTACTCAAAGAATGTTATTTGTTAGTTTATAATTAGCAATTTCCAGCCTTCTCAGCAGTTTTTGCGATCATACTATCACTATGTTATGTCAGTAAATGGTTTTAAAATCCAAATGTTAATATGTATGTTCCATTCTTCATCTGCTATTAGGTTGCCAAATAAATGCCAGAAAATTGTAGCTTTAGGTAATTTAGCTCATACAACTCCAAAACCCAACAAGTTTAATGCACAACACTGTATTCAAGCTGCAATGCAAGTAGGGCCGTAGTTTCTGGTTGGTTGATATTCTCTCATTTGACCAGATTCTCAAGAGTCAGACGAATGTCTGTGTTGCTTTCATAAGGAAAACAGCACTACAATAAAAGCCTTCCAGGATTAATCCATTATATTAAGTTCATTGACTACCTGTGACACAACCACATTTTCACAACTTTAAACTTGTCCAACCAAAAAGAGACTGGTAGGTTGAACTTACTAAACATTTACTTGGATTTGACTCCAAACAAACTGACACTATGTCAATGAAGTTGTTGGATGGCTGCATTTTTTTAAAACGTGGCCAAAAAGTCGACTGTAATCTTTGCAAACAACACTTTGCATATTACAGCTCAACAACTAACATGGGATGTCATGTAAAAACAGCAGGCTAACTTGTGTTACATTCCCCAATAGTTCTCGGGCTGGAATAATGAAGTGATATTGTTCTACTTTCAGATATCATACAATATGGGAAGGCACATGCTGCTCTGCTCCAAGTTGAGGTTAAAATGATTTAATATGCTACAAATATTAGCTTTTTGTGCTTATTTATCGTTTATTTGGTCTCATAAGGTAAGAGATAAAGTGTTGGCTATGCTGGCTACCTACTTTATACACCATGAAAAGTGCTTGTACGGTAATTTTTTAAAAATCTGAATTTTATATTTTAAAAAACAATCACAGGAAGAACAGTCTGTGTACTGAAGTGAATGACTGCGAGACCAGGACTTGTTATCACTTCTCACTTTCTCTCTAAGCTATCATGTTACATGGAAATACTGCTGGATTTACAGCACAGCTGTTGAGTTTAGCTTATGTATATGCTGAGTTTGCCAGACAGTTTGCGGTTATAAAATAAGCAGTTTAGCGCAGAGCTGCAGATTGAGAAATGGCTATGAGGTAGCTGCTAGTTAACATGAACTAATGCGCTAGATTTCAGTCACTATTTCATACATGTTCTGCTGTCTGGCAACAAAAACTATGTAAATAAGAACAGCTTTATTTCAAATATGACTATTAAAATTCAATATATGTGCGTACAGATGGCAGGAGAGATGCAAAAAGATGTAAACACCAGCTGAGTTTAGGCTGAACTGAAGCACAACTGCTGACATGAAAACACAATAACCTACAACCAGTCATTTGACTAAATGACTGAAGTCAGATTCCATACTTTCCCACAGAGTAGCAACTCTGCATATTAAAAACTATTTCAATCAATACCTAAGGCTAATCTTGGTTAATGCAAGGCACATCGGTCAAAATTATGAAAGACATGAAAGATATACTGTGCATTTACTTATCTAGATATGATGCCACTGCACTGAACCTCAGGAGAACTTAGCAAAACACAATATGTACTCAACTAACACAGACACATCCACAGCTAGCACGGACAGCAATTTTAATAATACGGGCTAATGAAGAGTATCAGCAGACAAAGACCAAGAGAACTGAACCAGTTTTATAGCAGCCTCTCCTTACGAGGAAATTATCTGAAATGTTCCAGTGACTCAGTCAACACGATTTTCATTCCATATTCATTATTTTCATGATGACAGGCTGCAAATCAAAAATAGAACATTACTGTAAGAGCTCCCGATGAATTAGACATCAAACATCTTAATTAGCCCAGACCGTCCATCTCTGAATATGAATAAGCTTTAAACAGTCTACTGCTGTAACCAAGAGCAAAATTTAGAAATAAGCTACTGAGCTTATTTCTAAATAAACCTACCTTTTGTCTCAGAGTGATGGTTAATTAGTCAACCGCTTCACTTCATGACGGATGAGTGTAGTTAAATCTTGCCTGAATTCTTCACCTGTTGAACAGAAAGACAAAAGCTAAATTTACAAAATGAGCGGCTCAGAGCAAATAAACTCATTACTGAATCAGAATTAAAACATCTGGGTCATCGCGAGCCTCCCACAACACTGCAGAAATAAGAGAACAGCTCTGAAATCACACACACATGCACACGCACACACACGCACACGCACAATCACACGCATTTCTGTTCGAAGTTCATTTACAGTCCAAGTGTCTGGACCATCAGCTGGGAAAGGGGTCTGTTTCCAGGCAATGTAAACATAAGCATCTGTATTAATATACTTTGCGTCGCTTGAAGGTTTGAAAAAGTAATGTTGAGGGTGCGTGTATTTGAACGCCACAACTTGGTAGCTTACTAACCCTCCTCATGACTGAGGACTTTATCATAGTGGCACTTTCATCCCATCATAAAGTGGAGTTAATTTCATATTGGCCTTGAACTATTACATTTATCTGAAGGATTCGTGCCATGTTGTAAACACCTGTGGACTTCTGAATTTATCTCGACCTCAGATAATTTAAATTAATGTATCAGAACCACCAAGTGCTTGATTAAAGCTGGAGTGCAAGACTTTTAACAAATGAAGGTCCTTCACATTCAAGCCAAATGAGTTCACAAAATGCTGATTAGGCCTATCAGGCTACAGCAGCTAAGAGTACGGCATAAAACCTAGGATAAGTTGAAGAAAAGTTTCTAATGCTCCAGATTAAAAAAAAAAAATGTTTTAGACAAATGATTATAGTTTAAAAAAGAAAATGATTCATGGCGAAGCAATTGACATAAACATGTGTCGACAGTGTTTGTGCATTTATGGTTACTGCCACCCTGCTGGTTTAAATGAAACGACTAAGGTTGTGTTCCAAACTGCATATTCAGTCTTCTCACTTTCAGTACATAGTCAAGCTGCCCTTATAAAGTTTGCACTGTTGCTTGCAGTATGCATACAACTGAGACATAGTACTTTATCACACTGTGCTTTAAACCGATTTGCTTGTATGTCTGTCTGCAGCGTGAAATAAACCATCCCATGTGCACTCTTTGGTGTTGGCTAAAGCTTGTTTATATCCAAGCAGACACTGATGTATGTATATGACGCATCTTTCGCTGCACAGACGATTATGGGTCAAAACAGTCAGAAAAGCATACTGGCTTGGATCCTGCAAAATGTGACTAGATGTAGCAGAACATCCTTGCGTTTGACCTGGTATGTATTTAGACATATCAAATCTTCTCTGGCATACTATGTAGAATGGTAGTATGGGCACTGGAACACATCCTAAGCATTAGTTTATGCAAATGTCTATTACTTCTACTCATTAATTACTATATTCATATTCAATATTTTTTCAGCTATTCAGTTGCTTATTTAGTCTGTTTTAGAAGGAAGATAATAGTGAAAAACAGTGCAAGGTAGAATCTTTCACGTGCACATTTTGTCAAACAACAGAATCAAAAATATAGAAACATTAAATCTACAGTAATAGAAAAAAGTAATCAATGTAATATTTCAGCACTAAATGGGTAACTTTTCTATTTGCCCGACTATCCTTAACAAGATTTAGTAACGTGTAGCCGATAGGATACAAACAGCTATGCCTCCACAAACCATAGTGTGTGAATTTGTCGAGAGACAGTGAAGTACAGGGTTGTCAGCATCAGTTTAAAAGCGTGGGGTTGGCTTAGTTAAACTTGGCTCAAGATGCAGCTAGAGCCTACTCTTCATATTTCAGCACCAAGAAACTCTGATGGTGCGAATCTTGTATTTATGTGCTTATTGTAGCATTTCCTCATTTCTTCGCTCTATAGCCACTCCAGCTGCTCATACTGCATGATATGTTAACATTACATGTTAAACAGGTTCAGTTGCAGACTCCAAAACAAATTGATTTGCTCATGTCTAATTTGAGTAATAAAAGAACCGTTAACAATTACGCTGATGTTCACACTTCTACCCACATTGCTTTTTAGAAAAAAAACCCAGAAGACTTGACCCAGTTTTTTTTATCATAGCAACATCTGATAGCGTCATTCTAAGACAGTTTTCGATTGCCCCTGATCTCCATGTAGGTCAACTTTTTCCATTTTTGCAAGAATCAACTGCTGTCTGAAAGACATGCAGTGTTACTTTTGCTGTCTCAAAGCACATCTCTTGTGCTTGTGTTTATTACTTTATTTAAATGATCATAAGACACTAGAGACACAATGCCAACATTAGTTTTGTTCCATTTTATTGTTGGCTAAGTCTCCTAAATGTTCATATTTGTTCTAAATTCAGTGCATTTTTCTCCATTTTAGCTGTATTGCTGAAATAAAAAGGAGTTCTACATCAAAGAGCAACATAACAGCAGGGCTGTACCGTGTGGTAATATTGTAGTACTTGTGATTAGTAATAAAAACCTCATTCTGGGCAAACATAAATCAGAGTGACTAAAGAATTTGAGAAATTTACAAATGTGTAGTTCAGGCCTATATCTGCTACATAAATGCAGTCATTAGCTCAGTAACCCATTTTTACTAGTTTAAAAGTTCAACATCAAACAAGTCTCCAGCTTCACCTCATCAGTTTGCATTATTGCTTCATCGTTGCACATACTGAGACAAACTCCAAAGAGATCTGCTGTTTGCCAAGTAATGAAACATTACTTTTGATGTGTTAGGCCACGCAGAGAAATAAGTGCTGACAAAGTCTGCGAATCTGATTTATGTCTTCAAGAGGAAAAACCCTCTCAGCTTTCAGACAAAGGTCAGTGTAACAGAAACAATCCTGTGTGGCAAAAGGATTTCTCTGCAGTTAATGCTGCTGTCAGTGGACGTAGTAGCCTTAGAGCTTGAAGGGCAGTGGAGAGAAGCCAGCTGAATGGATTACTGATCTCTTGTGGATATCTGGTTCACAAAATTGTTAAAAACATGACCTTCTTAGCCCACACAGTTTCTTGAACAATATTTGAATGTTATCAAAATCCCAATATGACTAGGTACTACATCTACTTCACAGGAAAAGAAAGGAAAATGTGTCACAACATACCATTACAACGAAACATTGTGGTGCTACAGAGATGCCACAGTCTACTAATCATATCCTCCAGACACAACGGAACGTTTGTTTGACAGAAAAATCACATCATTATTTCTGTATTTGTTTCAGTGGAAAAGATATGCAAAAGTTGCCATTCCTGCTAAAATCATGACTCATATGGCACTCAAAATATCTGAAAAAATAATTGCAATCTGATTTTTTGGGGTTTTTTGCATATCGTTCAGCCCTGCTACCCTGTGTATAAAAGGGAAATTATGAACCACTATGGCACTTAATTAGCTTAGGGATTCATAGGCTGTGTGCACATGTTTTAGTACTATGTAATATAGTGGGATAGTGGGTTACATGTAGCTTCAGTACAATGAACATGGCCATTGTAGTGTCTGTCTGGTTATTTTAGTAGATGGCTTCATCAAGTATACACACTGGGCATCTTTTCAACAAATGCTATTGTACCACATCATCATTTAACAGCAAACATGACAATAAAACTGAAGCTCCACAGGAAAAAGATAACTCATTTTAACAGCAGTATTGAAGCTCTAATGTTGGAGTCTGCCTATAAATTGATGTGGCGCCAACCTGATCTAATATAGTAAACTACAACACATCAATCGAACTGAAATTTCTGTGTTACATGGTGCCTTTAAATGTATGTTTCACATTTCAAATTAAAACTGTCAGCATTTTAGGTCAAGTGGAGTCTTCTTGTACTGTATTAGCCGTCATTTTCAAAAACAACCTCCAAAAAGTCTCCACCGATGCAACAGTTTAAAAAAAAAATACTACACCTTCACCTTTTAAAGTGAAAAGCAACAGATTCGATGGCATCAGATGGCATCACAGTCAGGTTTATCTCTGGCAAAGACTGAGTCAACACCCAAGGTGAATCCTAACCTTATGATCGCTGGTCCAACTGACTGCATCAAGCACAGGGTTGACCTTGACTAATAATATTAGTCATATATTAGATGAGACAATTTCAAAGATTTAAAGCATGAAAATCTTGTGAATGCAAATCTGGTGCTTGGATTCTGTGAAACTGGTTGCTGTAGCACTGATGTGGCACTGAGAAGGCAGATTACCCCAAGGAAATAATGATATAGGAGTCATCCCTGTGACACTATGAATGTGCTGTTCACATTCAAAGCTACTGCACGGAGCCCAAGGGCTTGAAGATTACACGGTCATTGACAGTCAACCTTTTATTTCATCTGTGCTGCAGAACCAAAATGTGAAATCTGCCATATGGAGAGCATTGTTTTTCAAGCTTCAGCATTCATTAGCATGTCTCTAATCACTAAGGAGCGCTGCAGTCTGCTGACTATCAGTATCAACCAGGGATAGACAGAACCAGTAGTACCACCACCTCTTATCAGTCCTATGAATGACTGAAAGCTGGCTGCATTGTCCAAAGCCAGAGAAAATCGCATCCAAATCAACACAGGCTCTTCTGTATCAGAGAAGTCTGATATGACAGGCGTTCAGTAATTACATTATTAGGCACAGCACATAATAATGTAATCTGCATGTGTTCCTCTCCCTCCCTAATAGCTGATGGTGTTATCCGTCCCACCTCCTCCCCTGTTTAAAGGAAGCTAATTTGCTATGCTCCACTGCCAATTTTTTGCCCACTTCTTATTACTGCTGCATGTAATACACAAAACACCTATAAACTGAGACTGCATATAAAATGTAGGTTTGATGCTAAACTCAGAGAAACTGGTAAACCATGACAAACATGTTCCAAGGTGCCAAGCAACAGTGAAACGCAATAGAAAGCAGTAAGAGTCTGCCAAAGCAGAGGAAGCATAGATTCACAGAGAGAGACACAGTGTCCCTGTTTCCTCAGCTCACCTGCAGCTCGCAGTCGTTCCAGCAACAAAAAGGTGTCAAAGTATTTTTCCATGCTCCACTAACAGCTCTTTATGCTCAAAACGGAGCACCGAATCTGTATTGTGTGCAAACACAGCCACAAAGTATTTACTATCTATTAACACAGTCTGACACAGGCTGGATTTTTCATGCTTTGCTGATGTTGAATTTCAGACTTTGTACTGGTGATGACCGGCCATTTTTTAACATAACAATACTGATACAGATGCCTTCAATTGTTTTTCTGACATGTTTACATACTAAGTGGTACATCAGTGTTGTTGCTTCAACATGTCAGATTTTGTTTAGCGTTTTCAAGCATGGATTTCTTTTTGTAGTTTCACCGTTAAAAAAAAAAAAAAAAAAATTAACATCTTGTCTGGGAAGCCATTTTAAAGCCATTTTTATTCCCTATCTCTTGAAATAGAAATCCCACGGCCGTGAAATTTGGTGAGGACCCAGGCAAAAATATTTCCAGCAGATCTAAGTGGCTCCAACAAAGAACTCATTTTAAATTAATGAAAATTTGACCAAAAAAAAAGCAACATTTTTTTAAATAAGGGTGGTACTGACAAACCAGGAATTTATGTTGTTAGTAGACAAACAATGTTACGGTGGCACTATTCTAAGTTACATCAGGTTGACATTTGTGCACTGCATTTTCTTGTTACTTACCTGCCACACCACATGAATGTAATATAATTAGGGCTGAGCAATTAATCGATTTTCCATTGAAATAGCTATTTGAACACAGACTATATAGAAGCCATCCTCCTCGTGTGAAAGTCAGGCCTTTGATAGTATCTCATGTGGTAATGCCCCATCATGTTTTAAATCTATTACACGTTGAATAATAAATTGAACTCTGACATTAAAAAACATATTGCAAATCAACTTGCAATATCTGTCAGAAAACTGCAACAAATTGTTCAGCTCCAAATGTAATGTAATATGTGAAAATGTGTGCTGTCAGATATTGGACAAAATATTAACCTGAACATTTTTAACAGTCTAGCTCTATTAATTAACAGTGGCCTCAAAGCACCACTCTGATTTTACTACTTTAACTATTGCTTAAGGCTAAGAAACATACAAAAATATCATGAAATCCTGCAAGTAATTCTTAAAGACGGGGTTAACCTAAAAAAAAAAAATCACATTAAGGAGTGCCTACTTTTAATTGCAATAGATGGCTTGATAATTAAAGTTACTTTTGAGGTTGTATTCTCAAGTGTATTTTCAAAGAAATCAAATCAAAAGCAAGTGCAAGCAAATGAAGGCTATTGTAATGACAGATATAAATGATAAATATTTATTGCTGCATTTCTCCTACATGCAGAATCAAAATGGATCTTGTCACAGTGAAATGTATAGAAAACTGTTTCATTATGCTACTTGTCTCTCTGCAAAAAGATTCCACCTTGTAACAATCATCACACTAAAGCTGACATTAGATGGATTGATTTCATTAAGTCTGAATCAAACCATCCAAAATCAAAAGACTTCCATAATTCAAACTATATAGAAATGTGTATCTAATCAGTTTCAGATGGAGAGATACTCTTCTTTAATACTTTATTTAATTATTTCAAGGATTCAATCTAAGGGAATATTCAAGCTTTGAAATACAATCAGGACTGCAATTAACAGTTGCTTCCTCTCTCGATTAATCATTGAGTTGTTTTATCTATAAGTTGTCAGACAATGAAGAAAAATGCTGATCAGGTTTTCTGAAAACCCAAGACAACTTCCTCAAATGTTTCTTTGTCCACAATCCAAAGACATTCAGTTTACTGCCATAAAGTAGTAAAAAACCCTGAAAATCTTCAAATTTAAGAAGCTGAAATCAGAGAATTTGGACTTTTCTTGAAATTACTTAAAAACAATTAATTGGTTATCAAAATAGATGATGATTAATCAAATAGTTTACAACTATTCTATTAATAATTGTAGTGCTAAATGTTGTGAATCTAATTAAGAGATTAATCGTGGTTTTCCGTGTGCCTTTTTTTCAATAATTACTGTGACACACAACTGACAATTGAAAATGCAACAGATCTTGACTTTGCCCTTTATTCTAGGCATCCAAATCTGACCTTAATATTCAGAACATTAAGCAGCCACTACTTTAACCTACTGGTTTAATTTCCCAGGGGCTGGTTTACAAGGATGACATGTTTGATATCAAGACTTAATCAATGATCAATTTCAGTTCAAAGTCACAATTTCAAACAAGCAATTAGCAAATTGCACCAGCTGCAATTTGCTTGCTTAGTGTCTCCTAAGCAGCGCAACTGACTCAGAGTTTGCTCTCATCATTACTTTAATTTGATTGCAGAACATGCAGTACTTACATGCTGTTCCTGAACCTTAAGTGAATGACCTACAGGCTTCACTGACAGAGACTGCTTCCAAAAAAACTGTTCTTGTTTTCTTGTTGAAATAGTTTTATTTTTATCATTCAGTCATAACTTCTGTACTAATTTCTTTTATCTCCTATGCCATTTAAAAATGCAAGAAATGCATGTTTGTTGAGGCTATTCATATGCATCTCATGTGATAATGCTCTATCACATGCTTTACATCTATGTTAAACGTATGTCTTAATGTTGCACTGAAGCTTGACATGAAAAAAAAATCAAATTGCAATATGTATCAGACAAAAGATACATATTTTCCTCAAACCCTTAAGTTCTATTTTATATCCATATCAGACTATTAAGTAATCATCTGGATGCTGTCATTAGCTGATTTGATCCAGGTGAATTAATCACCTGATAGACAAAATACAGTTGTGTTGAGAGACTTGTGGACAAAGCTGACGGGAAAATGAATAGATCAAGTGACTGTGTGATCAGTTTCACAGCTACTGACTGGAAAGGAAAACATTTGTCAATTAATCAACTAACTGTCAAGGTTCTAATTAATTGGAAACTATTTTGATGATTGATTATTCTGTCAGGATGCTTTTCAAAAAGATGAGGAAGTCTAAATCATCTGAGCTGAGCTGCTTAAATATGAATATTTTCTTTTTTCTTTGCTCCTCTATGACAATAAACTCAGTGTATTTGGTTTGTGGACAAAACAAGTCATTTGCAGCTGTCATCTTGAAGCTTTGGAAAACACTGATTGACGTTTTCACCATTTTCTGACATTCAACAGAGCAATGAACTGGAGCAATTAACCGAGAAAATAATCCTCATATCAACTGATAATGAAAATAATAGTTAGTTGCTGGCTCTCTGATGAATGGAGAGCAGCAGAATGGAGCTGAAACGCAGCTGTCACAAACACATCAGCACCGGGGGAAAAACACAGACATACCCTTGAAAAGAAGCGTAAATGTGTGAGAATTAAGCAGGTGAGACGTGCACGGTGGTCAGGCCTGTAAAACCTGCTGAGCTGAGGTGAGACAAACACAGGTAACAGAACGTCAATCTAGCTGTCTGCTCGCTGCCGGAGATGCCGGCCGGCGAACCGGGCAGTGATTGCTAGAAGGCTAACGCCACCTAGCTTGCATGCTAACGTCAAATACAGCAACAAAACAACAGCTTTTATAGTTTAATACACTTACTGCGACGAATGACACGCACTGTCGAGGGTTCTTCTTCCGTAAAAAAACAGACAAACGGTATTTTTTCCTCCGAGCGGACACTTTAAGACGTAAACTGGCGAGCATTTAACTCGTCTGCAACAGTATGTGTGTCAACCCACTTTTAGCTGGAGCTAGCTAGGTAGCTAACATACAGCATTAGATAAGAATGTGGGTCACCGGGCCTTCGCCCAGTCGCTGTCACCAAAAGCAAAACTGTTCCGTTTGCACCTTCACGCCCGTCGACAGTACACACACACGCTGCGGACAAAAGCGATACGAGTTCCGGAGGCGACTTCACCGGGAGAGAAGTGACACTTACCCCGAACAGTCTCCCTTTTCATCGGGATATCCCTGCACCCAGTGGCGCTGCTGACGGTTGACTGCGCAGGGCTGAGGCAGACTGGAGTTGGAACTGGAGCCAAGAGGGCCTACCGCTGTACTCCTGATAACACACAGATGCCTGCTTGACTGATCAACATCCTGGTTTAGGTAGATTACCTATATTAGACACAAACTCACACAATCGTGATTTGTACTATTACACAGCAGGATGTTGTTGTTATTTTTGCTTTGCAGTCAGTGCAGCTAAAATCTGTCAAATTAAACCACTTGTGGATATGCATAATTTCAGCAACATTGCATCCATTGCATCTTTTTTCCTGTTTTTGAGACAAACATTCACAAAATACAGTTTGCTGCATTGACCCCATTAACTGAAAGTACTGTAAAGTAGGACTACTTAAAAAAAAAGCAATTCTGATTGCTTATATTACACGCAAAAAAAAATACAGTAAAAGTAAAAATACAAAAATGACTATTTCTTGGCATTATATTTTGGATTTGCAGTTAGGAGAAATTATAGTTTTTTTCAAGCATTTCTGAATAGAGAAATACTTAACTGTTGCGCTGTGTAATTATCCTTTCTACCCTTTGGATGAGTTTCTTTGGATTAACTGGCCGTCTGATTGTTTTAACGTCTCCTCATCCCCGGCGTGGTGCTCGTCACCATGACAACAGCCAAAATAGCAAAAGCTGTAGTACCACCTTTGGCCACATCAAGTGGGTCAATTTGCGTCTGGCGCTGTTGCGACACTTTTGCGAGGAAGAATTTGTGCAATTTGTGGGGTGAAAAGTGGTAATACGTTTTAAGAACATGTAAATGACATTTATTCCTTCATTTTCACTATTAGTTATGCAGTGCATTATCATGAATTAGACATTACGTTTTATTATGAGGAAGCAGAGACATGTTTGTGGTGTTTGTGATAAATAAAAGTCTTGAATCAGAGGATAAAGCAGTGAATTCTTTTTTTTTTTTTTTTACCTTTGCATTCACTCTGTCTATTCATCTCCTGCAAGGATCTCCTGCCAGCTGGTTGGAAGTACCTTAAAATGTTGATCGATAGTTGCAGAGGCAGTGTTCATAAAATCACACCAGCAACCTACTTCTGCATTGCACTCAAACCACTGTAGTATCATTTTCATACGTATGTGTTCTCATTTTTCTGGAGGGTTGCAAGATAGGTTTAGAACATATTTCTATTACTCCAGTTGGGACACACAACACATATTCTCCAAACAGTCCTTTTGTGAGTTAATATCAGTCACTTTGAATACACACAGGAAGCAATTTAGAACTCAGCCTTACAATATTGATTGTAGTCCAACACAAAGTGGCGTTTTACTTCATAGAGTTGGACAGAGGGCCTGTGGGATTTTACACAGTAGCTCATTTTATGTTAACATCTAAAGGCTCTTGAACTAATTCAGTCTTTAGGGTGAAAATTCATTTTATTCATTGTTGTTTGTGGTGAGATAACTATATGTGGTTGGAAATGCAAACACTTCATCCTTATGTGGATGTTGAGATACAACAAAAAAGTTCTCTTCTGGTAAATCTTCTTACTGTGGTGCAGCTCAACTTTTGAAGAACCCCTGTAAAATGATGCACTGATACTGAGAATGAACTCTGAATCTATAAACGAGTTTCTCTTTTTCATTTTTGTGCAAGCTTGGAACTTTGTTTTTGTCTGTCACGTTTTCAAGAGCAATGAATATACCAGCTTTTGATTGCAACATAAGCCTGAGGCCAGAATGATTATAAAATCAGAGCAGAAATGTCAGCATTAAATGTACAAATCTGAACCGTTTTATGGGTTAATTTACTCATCAGACCTGTCAGGGGGATCCCTACTTAACACAGGTATTATGTTTATTAATATACGGCACATAAAAAAGGATTACACATATTTGCATCCTCTTTAAACATTACTACAATATCCTACATACAGCATCAATAAAACTGAAACCAAATACACAGATCCCAGCTTTACTTGGCTGATGATGGTGACATCTACTGTTGAGAATAGTAATCACACATTTATGTTTTCTCATTTATTTTATCACATTTATAAATAACAAGGCATGAATTTCTACAAATAATATTTCAAGAAGATAATTTGTGCATTTAGTAAAAACACACATGAAAACCAAATAATGGTGTTAAAAATATGGTAAATCCTCATTTTGTTTATACAAACTTAGATATTCTTACTGATTGTTGACAGGATACAAAAAAATGTCTATTAATTTCATGCAGACATAATTTTAGTAACAGTTACATAATTATTAATAAATTCAGTTAATAAAGTCCTAGGTGTAGCAACTTCGTCTAATATGTTAAATAAGTGCCTTTATTGTGATTAAAATAGTTCTAATGTGTGTTTAAATTGTCCATTTCAGTATATATTTTGCAGCTGTCATTCATAGTGTTCTTGTTTTACACTATTTCCAGATACATTCATGTGTAATGAATCAAACTTACACAACTCCACCAATTCCAATCACATTATAGCAGTTTTAATGCAAATGGCCCACATTATAACACAAAATAAAATCTGGACAAATAAACAGTATTTTTTAATGAATATTCATTGTGTACATTCAAACATCACTATACAGCTGTGGCAGAGGGCTGTGGCTGGAGTCTGGATCACTCAGTCGTGGTGCAGCAGCTCGGGTCTCAGGGTCTTTGTCGTCTCTGTACAATAAGCTTCAGAGGTGGAGACTCTAGAGCACATCGATACGCATGATTAGATGATAATGCACATATTTGTAGCCCCATATAAACAAAGTGTTACGAGCATGATCCTAACAATGAGAAAGACAGGATTTCAACAACAATTACTGACAGGATGAGAATACACATGTCTATATCTCAAAATTAACAGTATTTAAACCTAATCAAAACAATTAAAGCTACATCGGGTCATTTCTTAAATGATGATGCTATTTGGAAGCACATGTTCAATCAATAATATCTAAAAAGATTAAATTGTGCTGCAAAAGTGTTTGCAAAAACTGGCATAGTTAGAGAGTTGGCTTCTCGTGGCAACAAAATAAAACAGGCAAGTTGTGATTTTCTGAGTTAAAAGAACTTTGGATTTTGAAAAATGCTCAGAAATAAAGGTTGTACATTATTTGATTGGAAAAATAAAGGACCTGCTGTCTTTTGCATATAGTAAATGACATTTTTATGAATCATGGTGCACATGGAAGCTTAATTTTTATATAATTCAGTTATAATTGTGTGTAACTCTTAATTATATTGCAAAGGAAGGCTGAAAACAAACTAGAAAAATATTTAGAGACTCTCCCTTGGTCTTCCAAATAAGGCAGACAAGCCTTCCTAAGAAATTAAATGTCTCCACCTTCCTATTCTTCTACTCTAAGAGTTTTTTTTGCAGTTTTAAGCTGACAGATGTCATTATAAAATGTCTATTTCTGACAGGCTAAAAGCATCAGTGAAGTATTACCTTTCAATTTATTCATATTCTAAGGATCTTCTTCCATTTCGTGGCTGCAAGCACAAACACAGTTTTATAATTTCATTGTATTGTGTAGTTTTTCATCTTTTCTTTTCATTTTCTTGGTCACACATTCATTCATACCCGATAGAGGAAGTAGCCTCTGCTCTGGATTCCCCCAGGTCCCTGGAGTTCGGCCTGTACAAACACAAAAAAACTACAGAATTCAAGTTTCCACACGTCCGTTTTATTTGTCATTTTCTGTGAGTCAACTGCAACATCCCCCTACCCCGAGGAGCTGACAGCACACACCCACTCGAACGCTCGCATCTGGATTTTCCAAAACAAACACTCTCCGCGTTTCCTTGCTCACAACTCCTCCGTGTCCACTTTGTGAATGTCAGCACTTGATAGCAATGAGGGATAAGTTCACCTGTCAGCTGCACTAATTTTAGACCATAATTACTCTCAGCTTGGGGAAAGAACAACTAATGTAGACGGAGCTCGTACAGAGAGTGAGGAGAGCTGCCTGATTCGAAACAGCATTATTGACATGTAAGCTCAGGAAAGAGGAAAACACACTGAAATCAACTGCAGAACGGAGCACGCACATTTCAGTTTCAACATTTACTGCAAACATACAAAAGTACAGTGCACTGCTTTCATTGTGCAATGCTGAAATGTTGTCTTCTATTCATCAGCTCTTTTTATACTGTCCTGTTGCTGTTGAGAGATCTATATGCATTATTTTATGCTGTAACTCTAGAAATGTCACAAGAAATCATACAAAAAAGAGAATTTTTATGACTTTTTTGCATTCAAAAAACAAAGCTATTTGTTTTCAATATCTTTGTTTTATCAGGCAATGATTGTGACATTTCTGCAGACAAAAACCATCAAAAGATGAACATATATGGGTTGTACATACGTGCATCGTGAGTTCTCTCTCTCTTCTGGTATGGAGTTGAGAAATAAGACGCAGAAGAGGGTGCAACCGAGGAGTCTGACAAACACACACAGACAGACCCAGACAACAAACATGAAAAAAGTGCACAACATGGGAATGTACAAGGCACACTAAAACATGCAACACAGAAAAGCAAATGTGACACAGATGCTTCCTTGCTGCAGCTATGTATTCATTGCGGCATTTTGACAAACACAATACATTCTGTGTTATTTAACATCTCGATGATGGAGGAGCAGAAAACTCAATAGATTCATATTTCATTGGAGAAATATGTCATTTTGTTTGAAATATAATGAGGAAAAGTAAATGTGCACTCTGGGATGTTTTGCTGGCACATTGCACAGGAAGGAAAATAAGTTTTATTTTCATCACGGCTGCAGGGAAAACAGTTCTCTGCATCATATATGTTGACTTTTTCATTTGATAACTGACCAGAACATCTTTAGTATTTTAACCAGACAGAAAAAAACATCAAGAAAGACTGCATTTCATAATGAAAATGCACAAAAATAATATAGCTAAGTAGAAAATAAGGGCTGCATGCACATTTTGAATCTTTCTGCAACTTTTCACCTGTTTCTTAACTGACTTTTGTGGGGCAAACTGCCATCAACATCCATGCAACCAGAACACAAAGCTGGCTGTGGAGTCATGCAGTCATCCCCCTACACAAAATGTTGCTGGTTTATGAGAATTAGCATCTCACATGCACAAGAAGGGAAAAGAGTCCTTGCAGAACATTTGTGTGTCTTAGGACTGCGTGCATGCTTGTGTCCAAGTGTTTGTCTGCATGCATGCATTCATTTTTCATTCATGTGTACCTGCATGCATCTGTTTTTTGGGGAGTGGCATGTAGACCCTGCTGTTATTGGTTCTGCAGAATGCTCAGATCAGGTGATTAAGAAAGAATCTTTAACTCTAAAGTATTGTGCTTTCTTAGGTCAAGCAACAAACTGTAGCAGTGCAGTTTAATCCTTCTCTTACTTACCGACCCCTGAGACAAGACAGAACCTTGTGGTCTAGAGTAATGAAATAAAAACTGCACACACAGTGCAGGACATATAATAACAACAATAAAACACACATACAGATGCAAACAATTTTACACAACACAAATTAAGTTTAATCTTATGGTGTCTAATCTACCGTGACTGCTGATATTCATGTCAGGGGAAAAAATTGCATAATTAGGGGAAGTTTTACTTACCCTTTTACTATTTTCTTGCACTTTTAGCTCCTGAATGACAAGAAAAGGAGTCTTTGGAATAACACTGACTACTTAATTTTTAACATAATTCTCTAACTTATGTCTCAATGTGCTATATTCTGTTAAACAAATGTAACAAAGTAGCTATAATGTTCTGCAATTAAGCATTTTGAAATTTAATTAGAAGTACCTTTGACTTTTGAACCAACATCAACACACAGAGTTCTCCTAGGATGTCAGATGCCTGGAATGATGACAGGAGAGCTGTTACAAATAATAGTCATATTAATCATGCAATAAATGTGCAAATAAACATGGCAGTTTTAGTGTCAGACTCCACTCACCCATAACTTCAGGTCTGCGGAGAGGTAGGACGAACACACAGCGTCTATCTGTGGAGCATCACACAGGATGGTGGAGGAGCAAACCAACAGTAAAGACATAAAAAAAAAAAAACCAGAAAGAAGAAAACGTACCTGGCTGATTAGCTGCCTCTGATCTGTTGTGGCTTGCTGGAGATTTGCTGGAGCACCTTTTGTTTCAACACAGTAATACAAAATTCAGTTAATAACTAAACTGGAATGACTGTTTTATTAATCCTTATGAAACATACAGTCTTTATGTCTGACCACAAATGCGTGCTTTTATTGAAAGAGCAGTAAGAATGCACGATGCCACCGTAGAAGCTGCAGACCAGCAGAGCCTCTTAAACGTAGTCATGGCAAACAAATTCTCCCATATGCTTCAGAATGATCGCACTGGATGTACATTAGCAGCATAAGAGCTTCACTGTGGAATGTGGAGGTGGGTACTGTCCAGCAAGATTACATCCTAATGGCTTTGGGAAATAATCAGGGATAAAATGTTGATTTTCAGAAACACTTCTGCAAAAGAAGAAGTCAGCAGCTTGCAGTGTTGACACTCTTGTTGAATCTGAAAGCTTATGAGCAAATGCAAACATGACTTTGACCTCAGACGAAGAAGAAGTGACTGTCAGTCTGCATCTACATGCCTCTCAGTCACTTGAGACTTTATGATACTTAGTAAACACACAGGCATCATGAGAGAGTCGTTATTGTCAGTGTCCTGTTCAATGTGACATCACATTAGATAAGGAAAATGGATGGCTGAAGAGATGAATAAAAATCTTATCATAGTTCTTTTTAAGTAGTTATATGAAAAAGTACAGTATTCTCAAGGTAGAATCCAAAAAAAGAGAAAAATCATTGATATATATACATGCATATCTATCTATCTATCTGTCATCTATCTGTCTGTCTATCTATCTGTCCGTCTATCTATCTGTCTATCTATCTGTCTGTCTATCTGTCTGTCCGTCTATCTATCTGTCTGTCTATCTGTCTGTCCGTCTATCTATCTGTCTATCCATCTATCTAGATATCTATCTATACACACACAATATATGTCATTTCACGGTGCTTCACATAGTAACAACTTTTTGTTTAGCAAATATTTCTTAGCAGTTTACTTTCAAGGTAAAATAACTAAATAAAAAAGCTGAGAAAATCATTTGAAATACATATATATATGTCATTTCAAGATGCTTCGTGTAACAAATAATAATATTAATCATAATAAATGCATATATTTTATTTTAATTATTATTTGAATTGCTGAATAGCCTAAATGTTTTTTTTATTTTTTTAATGTGGTTTTGCTCTCTCACTGTCATACATTTACATCTTAATTGTCAATACCAAAAGTTCATTACATGAAGATAGATGGATGGATGGATGGATGGATGGATAGATAGATAGATAGATGTTTCTATGGCTTCCTATACTGCACAACTGAGAGAAAAATCTTAACCCACTTTATGCCCTATGATTAAAAAAAAGTTGTTTTGTGTGTGTGTGGTGTGTTTAGTTTTGTTTGGTTTTTGCTAGCTAAAGAAGAAAAAAACACAGAAACAGGTTGAGTTCCTGGACTTACTGTGACAGAGGGGCACGGTGAGGAGCAGCAGGGCGGTCAGGGTGCAGATGCTGGCGGCGCTGAGCGGACTCATGCTGCTGCTGCTGAGGCTCTGCAGGCTGCTGGAGGCTCCGCTGTGGCTCCGGACGCTGCTCATCTCTCTCTGACTGACCTTTCTGCTCGTCTCTGTTTTGTTTTTTGGTTTTTTTCTTCCCCCTTCTTTTTTTCTTTTGGACTTGTGGCTCTTCTGACAGTTCCGCTCTCACGTCAGATAAATATGAAGGCTCGTGTCACACACACCCTCCTCGCGCGCTGACTGAGTCACTAGGAGCTCCGCGCGCGCAAACAAACTTGATGAGCTCAACAGGTGGAGAGGAGAAGAAGAAGGAGAACCAAGGAGAAGAGAGAAGAAGATTTATCATGGCGAGAAGGGCAGCAAAGACACCATCAAGTCCCAAACTATACTGGAAATACGCTTTATTTTCTTCTATTTTTTCTTCATTGCCCTCCTTAGTAGAACACAGGGTAGCCTAATGGCGGCAAAAACAAAAACAAAACAAAACAAAAACATTCTGAACCATTCGTAAAGTTAAAGTACTAATATCAAACTGTAAGTATCATTTCAATACATGTAAAAGTCCTGCATTCAACGCTCAATTATACTTAATTGAGTAAAAGTATGCAAGTATTATAAGAAAAATGTACTTAAAGTAACCTATCAGTAGTATAAGTAGACACATTCTTCAGGAGAATGTTCACTGTCAGTGTTTTTAAGTTTGTATTTAAGTTTGTGCTAACTGTAGCTATATTGTAGGGTCCTTTAATCTACAGCTACTCTGTTGAAAATTATTTTTTAAAAATGTATTGTTTGTTTACATATTTTCTCTGTTTTGGAAAATTACAGGTAATGTCTAGTAAAATCACAGAAAATTATATTAATGTACATGTTGACAGTAAATGAAACTGAAAAACATCCCAAAACTGACAATAAAGTCCACATCAAAATCTGTATTTTTACAAATAGTGACTTGTTCTCATATATATATATATATATATATATATATATATATATATATATATATATATATATATATATTTGCTGAGCATAAAATCTCACAGTTTAACAGATATTTGTCATTATTTGAAAGAAAAAAATGTAGAATAAGGATTGAAAAATCGCAAAAAAGTCATTTTACAGATTTTCCATGTAATCTTTTACATGCTAATCTTTAAAATCTATATTTTTACAAATAGTTATTTGTTCTTTTGCAATGTGTGACTGCAAAATTTCAGTTTTACTGTATTTCAGTCTGTTATAGTTATTATTTTACACATGCTTGTTGTTTTTTCTCTTCTGTTTTTGTTTTTCAACAATGATCCACTTCTTTTCCCTGGCACTCTTACTGCCAGATTTTCACTTATTTTATAGTGTGTGCATCATTCTCTATAGGATCAGCATTGCTGCCTTATTTATAAAGAGGTGTTTCTAAAACCTTTGGGGCTACTCAGAAAAACGGCCCTGTTTTCAGCTTTCTGACAATACATTTTCCATGAGAGTTTTTAATAGTTTATACTCATTAAAGTCCCTCACTGGTTTTGATTAGACTCATAAAAATTCATCTGTCTGTAGCAAACTTGAATATTTAGATTTTTTTCATGCAAATTATCCTCACATGTTTTAAAATGGCTTAGATGTTACCCTACACTGATGCTTTTTTAAAAAGGGACCAATCTATGAGGTCACTGCTTTTGTCTCCACCCACAACTTTGACACTCGCTGCAGCTTGAGCACACCAGCACCACACGGTAAAACTACTCTGTGCTACACATTGGCAACTTGCAATAGTGTAGTAAATTAGCCATACATGTTCCAGCTGGCAGAAGAAGGCACTGTGATGTGGAAAGTGCCATGCTACTATTTCACAGTATAGATATTTACAGTTTAGGTATGTAACGTGAATCGCTGGCTGTCTGAATCCGTGACACTGACTTCCTATTTCACTCATGACGTGTCGTCCAGCTTATTAAAAAAAAAAACATATGGATATCTCAACAAGGTAAAACAAAAAACACCTCATTTTCACCACAGGTGGTTTTCAAGAAGTATGAGAGAAAGTATAATACAAAAACTAACTAAAGCAGTTAGACAAATGTTGGGTAAAGAGTACAATAATGCTTCTGAGCTGTAAAGCAGCGGTATAAAGTTGCACAAAATAAAAACTAATAAAAACTAAGTAAAGAACCTTGAATTTACACTTAAATACAGTACCTAGGTAAATGGGCTTAGCTACATTACAGCATTGGTAGTCGATAAATAAAATTCAGTAGCTGCAGCAGTTTTATGTTATAATGTATACTCATTATATAATATACTAAGATAAGGAATCGTAAATAGAAACCTATTAATGTCACAGATCCGGTCTGCTTGTAACGTCCAACCTGAGTAGCATCCCAGTTGTGAAATGATGTTCAGTGTGAAATGCTTCTTTTTTTTTTTACATTTTTTTTTTATAGAGGACGGTGGAGAGAGAGACTGGAAACGTGGATAGAAGAGAGGGGGAAAGATGTAAGTAAATGGCTATGAACTGGATTCAAACACATGACCGCTGCGTTGGGGACTATAGCCCTGTTTATGGGTCGCCTCCCAGCCAGCTGAGCTACCTGGGTGCCCTGTGAAATGCTTTCTAAACCTTATTTTGGGTTAAATTTACCAAACCTTTTAAGCCTTTAAAATATATTTACCCATCGATTCTATACACATAGCTGTGTCCACATGAGTGCTCCCTACCCATTCATTAAGACAGTAGCCTGGATTTGTTAGCTGGAATAACTGCCCGGTGGCATTACCACGAGGGCTGCTGAGTGGAAACACTTGCTTATAAAGACTTTGGTTGTACTCCTTTATCATTTACTATCCATCACAATGTACTGTACTGTTTGCTGTTGATGTGGTAATGGTCAGTGAGTGAGAACAGTAACCTCATACCTGCAACGTAAATAAACTACAATTTTTTTTTAAAATCAGTTCAGTCCTCATGTGTTTCACCAAAAAAAAGCACAAAGTGATAAATATATAACTTAAAAGTTAAAAAAAAACCCCAAAAGAACACAAGAACATATGAACAAATCGCCCCATGTTTTATTGGGCATTGAGGGTAAATAACTGAAAGTTTGTGCAGATTGCAAGGTTTCTGGGAACTTATGTGAACAGAGAATAGGAGGGATACGACTGTTTATGACATTCTGATTTTAATTTCCTGCTGTCATTAGCAAAATATCACCTCACCTGTGTGATGGAAAATGTTATTTCCCTCTTGAGCCTCACTGTAATGATTGTCAGGTGATAAGCAGTAATGCAATGTGATAATTTAGTGAGATAATAAAGATTATGGTTGATTATTGTGTTATGAGATTTATTAGATTTTCTAAATGATCTTATGAACACTTCTTACCAGTCAGTGATATATCCCTTTCAAGCACAAAAACTCTAATAAAGAATGAAATATAACAGCTTTGATGGTGTCACTGCAGAGACAAACCAAACTCAAGTTACTTAATTTCAGCAAATTATGAATGTACAATTACATTAGTGAAGCTCAACTTTTATTTAAAATAAAAATCACTCCAACTTTTTAGTAATTCTTTTCCCTGCCAGTCCAACAGCAGTCCACACATAAAATAACAAGTATAATTGTCTGAATTACATAGTCATTTTCAACTTTTGTTAAGCTTTTTATGCATTCGCACTGTTACGTAAATTTGCTTTGTTATCAGGGAGACTCATTATTACTCATTACGGAATTAGCTTTTCTCATAGTGCTCAGGTAATGTGTTGGTCTTTGTGTGAAGCAGAGCGAGTAAAAGCAGAAATACTCTCTGGCACTACATTTTAATTTGATCTGTTACAATAAATCAGGCAGCATAGTAACAGTAATAACAATTTAGAAAAAACAACTGCTGTCCTGTTTCATTCAGCAAATTCACCCAGTGTGATTGTAAAATGAATTAATGTGCTTTTACAAATGCAGGGGAGTTTATTTTGGCTCTAATTGGCCTCATTGTTACAAGAAGGGTAGTCTGCATGTGTTATGAGGAGGAGATGTGGGACAACTGTGACAGAGGAGTGACAGAGGATGAAGAGAAATAGATGCTGCAGGGAAAAAAACTTGGAAGATTTACTGGATTCTTCAGATATTCCACTAGGATTTTGCACACAGAATAATATGTGATGCATTGTATTAGATGCAGTCTTTAGAGCACTTTGTGCACAAATAAATCTTGTTGGGAAGTCATTTGACTGAGTGGCGTCATTACCTGCAGTGGAAGTGCAGTATTTTTATTTTATCATTGCAACAATGAAAGCTGATTTACAAGGCGTATCGCTGTGTTGCACTTGACAGCGAACCGTTATCAAAAGTCCCCATCACAGCTTTGTTTTCGAAATCTGAAGCGAGTTTGCTTAATAGCACGAGTGGCAACAAATGGAGTGCGGTGATAATTGAGCAATTCAAGGAGTCATCACACTCCTCTCCACCCTTGTCATCCTCCTACACTAATCTGTCTTTCCTCTTTAATCTCCCAGTTTTTCTTATTGTCATGAATCCAAACCAAACAGTGGAGGTCAGCAGGCAATGATGGCAGCAGGATGGTGCGATATATTGTTTTAGCAGATTTGTCACAGGGGAGTTCATTTGCGAGTCTCTTTGAGGTAAAGTGACAGTTTGCTAATAGTAAAGTCGCTTCAGTGACCTGGTTTATTGTGAAAGCTCTGGAGAAAGCTACCCTTGATTTATTATTCTGGATAAGTCTTAAAATGCCATGACCTTTAAAGAGTCCTCAGTTATTATGACTGACATTTGTGTATGTTGCTCTAATTGGTTTCTTTGAGTTGAAACCCAAAGGCACTGAAGGAAGGATATTGTCTATGATTCACATATTGGTGCACCTTGAAGCCACAACACAGATTAAAGTTCTTAATATGCTTTAATTCCAACCCAGGTTCAGGGACTGTTGTAGAAACAAATCTGAAGCTGACATCACCTCAGTGTTTCTTCTGCATCTCACTAATAAATGAAGGAATCTTTCAGTATGTATGTCTGTCTGTTCTTCACTTTTCTGGACAATCGTTCATCAGATCTACTTTAAACATGGCAGGTGTATTGTTTAGGCTCTGCGGAGATGCAGCGTCGAGTTTGAAGTCATTTGAGTCCTCATATTTTGACTGAGAGGTTTTTGTTCGGCTTTGACAACAGTATCTTTAACTGGCCTTTGGTTGCTTGTATTATTAAATTCAATTTAGTTCAGGTCAATTAAATTCAACTTCATTAATCAATTTCAACAACCTTATTTAACAGCAATTTATGAATTCATTTAACCCACAGTCTTGCACACAACATACAATTATCATCATGTATACATATGCATCTATATACCAATACACATTATTATAAATTAAATAAAATTTCTTGACATAATTCTTTTGAGTCTTTTGGGTTGTTTAATCATAATTATTCTTCAATGTGGTGCACTGAAGGACTAGTTCTTTCCTGGTGGACAATTTATATTATAAGATCAATAAAATGAAGGAAAGCACCAATATACACTCAGTCAAGGTTGAAGATTTGCGGTTAACATGAGGCAGTTTTGTTATGTGAGAAAATCAACACCATCTTCAATGGAGTCATGGTTCTTATGTCAGCATGTTCATAACAGGGTTTTCTTTGTAGAATAAATCAAAACCTATACTGACCTAGTTGTGTACATTACATACTTAAAGTCACTTGATTCTAGTGCTATTTGTTTTTAAAATGCAAACTTATCTCTCATCATAAAAAGGTGCTTTCTTTGTTTAGTGTGCTGTCGCGAAAGCAGCTAATGGAGCGCTACATGTTTATCTTAAATAGGAAGCTAGTGCTCACAGTTGTCTAGCTTAGCATGTCACAAAGACTGGGAATAGGAGGCAAAAGGTGTCCAAACATATCTACCAGCACCTTAAAATCTTGTTATGACCATGCTGCATCAAGTTTGCTTTATCCACACACACACACAAAAAAACAAACTATACAAGCAACACTTCAGTGTTTAACAAGCAGGATTGTGCCAAAGGACAGACCAGGCTAGCTATATCTTCCTGTTTCCCATAGGCTGAACGTAAAAGACAGACATAGCTACCGTGACGTAATCTGTTAGTTTTTGGAGTACTATACTGAAGCCCAAGATTTTGGCATTTTGACAATTTAGATTTTTTGGAAACCCGATGTGCCAAGCGAGAGATGGATCTGACTGAGAACTCCAGGATTCTACACTCAATAGCAACCTGTGAATCGCAAAGTAAACCTGCACTCAAATCTACCCTGATCTATTGTTTTTTTTACTGTAAATGAGAATGCAATTTACAAAAAACAATGACATGCTGTATAGAGAGTCTTAATATTAGTGACTGAGACCAAAACTTCATGAGGAAAACGTTTGTTGAGGTAGTGAATAAAGTGAGTAATATGATCATTTTCACATATTTTATAACCAGAGAAGTCGCCCCCTGCTGGGCAATAGTAGTAATGCAAGCTTAAAGCATTTTTTTTTAATTTGCATTATCTTCACTTTATAGACCTAGAGGTCACGTCCACCTGTGCTATTTCCAATTTTCTTTATTTAACATGCATATTAATGTGTATTTCTAATATTTCTCATAAAATTCTCCACTCCAAACTTTTACTCCAATAGCTTAGCCCAGTGTCACAGACCCACCAATATGCAGCCATGACTTACACAACAGATGTTTATTTCCATGCTCTGACTGATGTTCATGATTGTAAACTAGGAAAATGAGCAGGGCGCGTAACCTATTAACAAGTCACATCCTCGTACAAGGACAATTAGTTAACTTTATAAAATATGATGAGCTTCTGAGTTTATTGTGTTTCCAAATTATTGGAATCATAAAAACCAATTGTTGTACACAGCTGCCATTTCAACATCTTGTCAACTGCAATGAATTTTTAAAAAAAGTTTTATTTCTATAATTTGCATGAAATGGTAGTGTCTGTTTTGAATAAAAATGTAACATTTATTGTGTTTATAGAAGGTTTAATAAATCAAAGAATGCTGGAAATATACATAAAATAAAATTAACTAATATATCCTTACTGCATTATTCTCACAATATTATATGGTAGTATTCTGTAGTTTAGATTGGGTTGCAAACTAAATCATAAATATTGGTTTAATATTACTGGTCTATTAAAGATGATTATTAACTTAACCTTGCAATTCTTGTGGAATTTCAAAGTAAAGGAGCTCTTTGTCAAACACAATCATTTTCACTTTAGAACCTGCTTTAAATCTCAAACTCATAAAGCTACATGTGCTGGTTGTATCAAGTAACAGAAACCCATTTAGACTTGTTCTCATATTACATGAGTTTTTGCGCAATTATGTTTCACTACATGGCTATAAGTATCATCATATTTTCTCATTACGCTGAGTATCACATTCAATCCAGGCACATTTACAATTTCCTGTGTAGGCAGAGTCTGCTAAATGAATGTCAACAATAAGCTCTTCCCCTCACTTTGATAAATGTGAAATCTACAGTAAAGATTCTCTCCTACCATTCTTATTGTCATGTTTGTAGTACAATCCAACTCAGGCTGAGATCTAAGGCATGTGGTTACCACCCAGTGCCGTGGTTCATATAAAAATATCAACACTAGTTGATATAGTTTAACAGTGTACCACGTATATAAAATATACGAAAATACACTCGGGGCTTACAAGCACTCCATACTGCAGAGTGTTCTATGATTTCCTGTTGCTCATTATGAGTTTATTTGATAAGTTAAGAGTTAATGGGTCGGTTAATGGATGTTAACACACAGTGACGTCACTTTAATTTATACTCCACCAGATTAGCTGGACAAAGACAGAAGAAACTCACACCCATGAAATACATGGCACACAAGGCAAGACAGGAAACGTTCAACGTTTTTGAGGATTATGTTTTCAAAAGTTCAGTGAGAAAATTGATACCACTCATGGACTTTCTCATCAACTCTAAGACAAAAACAAATATTCCTAAATGTTGGACTGTTTAAAAAGCATGCAGATACACAGCAACAGCTATGTTCCTGTAAAACTTAAATATATGGCTGCTGCTCTGTGTAATCTGTTTCTGCAATCACCTGCCACACTGGAAAAAAGGTCTTGATTATTAATTTAACACGTTATGATTTTGGAACATTTTTTTAACTGTAAAACATATTTGAAGTTTATTAACTAGTCTGTAACAAAAGAATATTATTTTACCTTGCATCTCAACTACATTGAAAGCTCTGCATTCTAACAAAGTTCTAAAATAGAAGTCTACATTCTAACAGAGATCTAAGTTCACGACAGTATTTTGTGCAAATTACTGCGATGGAATTAGTTGATGTTTTGTACTTAGTTTGAGATTCTTTAATGATTATATTCAGCTTCCATTAAATCTCCTCAGTTTTACTGATAAGAATCAATTTTCCCAACTTACATCATAAACACAGCTGTTTCTCTGTGTTAGAATACATATAAATCCTTACACTAATGCTAGAAAATTAGACAAATTCAGAAAGAAAACATTAACATGTCAGTAAAGGGATACGTTCTTGTATTTTACATTGTATGTCAGACTACATTTTCTGAATCCACGAGAAGGAACACAAATGCTTCATACCTACTTTTTGCTAATTTCTAGTACATTTTCTTTAATTTGTCTTCAGATGACAGGATTTTTGTTTTGCCTTCATTCATAATAATCCTTTCACTCTTCAGTTTATCACCTTTGTACCATCTTTCTCTGACCTTCACCTAGACTTAACATCCATCTATACATTTTCATCCTCTGTGGGGGACACGTGACTCTCATCTGCGCTTTATTAACCATTTAACAACAATTTAACCGATAATGGTGAAACCTGTGGCTCACTGGATGTTCCAGTTATATCTCACTTGTGTGGATGTGCCCATCACAACAGGACTTCTGCTTCTTCAACAAGGCAGGACTGCTAACTTATCAGTCATGCATTATCAGAGCAATAGGAAATGCTTAATCGAAAAAAAATGTGAGCTAAAAGGAAGGACTCAAAGCTTTGCAGATAATTTCAGTGAAATGTGGTGGAGTCTGTGTCAAGTTTGTGTCTCTTTCTTACCTAAAATGTTTTGAAATCTACAGGATATTTTTCAGCCAGTGAGCCTGGTGAACTGAAATGGGTGTCACTGCCAGGTAAAACAGGGATTTCAGGTTTGTTAATAGGGGAAAACTTTATATTTTAAACATTACAAGACAAAAATCAAGTTTTACCTTTTGTTCTTCACCTGCTGTGGAGCAGATGGTCTTTCATTCTTTCTCTCTTTCTTTCTTTCTAATATAAAAATACACACATTAATCTACATTTCTGCAATTGCATCAGAATTATCCAGTTCATTGCTCATTTTCAGCTTCCTCTCTTTGCTAAAGGGCTCACTATGAGCCACAGCTTTTTAATAACAAAATTTAATGGATCCTAATTGATTATTTTAAAGACCCTCTCTGGTGAAACAATTTTTTACATGCTAGAAGACACACCTGGATCAAAACAAGCAGTCGATGTCATGGCTGTATATTTCCACCTTGAAACTACCTTGATGGAACTTTCAAAAACACAGATTCAAGCTTCCACTCACTTTCATATGTAAAAACCTAAGGAACCAATCCTGTCAAGTTGCAAGGGAGGATTTTCTGTATCTGTATTCTTCAAAATGGGTTTCTGATTGAAACACATGAGGCTGAATCACTTCAGTATTACAACTTGCCATTGTGTGTCATAGATCTATACATGCTAGGGTAAAGTTTTTATCCATTTTAAATCAGAAAGGGATTATTTTAATGGAATATAACTCTGATACATGGAGATGAGTTTTTAGGGGTCTAATCAATAACTGGAGGGACTTTAACATTTACCAATACATCACCATCAGACTTTTAAGTCTCAGATAATAATATGAGCATCAGTCTCATCAATCAGACTAGAGACATGATGCAAACAGTGGGATAAATATTTGTGAAGTGTGTTAAATACAACTGACAACTGTATGTGTGTGTTCACATGTTCCGGAATGACATTTATGGCCAAATTGACTGGACAAAAAATAAGGACTGAAAATGACTAAAAAGTAAACACTAGTCAAAAAAAATTTCAAAGCCCAATTTGGAAGTAAAATTTTCCATTTTCCATTCAACTCTGTGTTAACATGATGACAATGCAGTGTCCTGATATCCACTACAATGAAGATGCCGTTAAAAATATGTTTTTTGTTTTCATCCACTTTACTTATTTTATCTCATAATGACTGAAATTCCCAAACTTTTATCTTTTTCGAGTCTCAGGAGGCTACATAAGCAGTCCGCAGAGCACTCCTGCTACACACACACACACACACACACACACACACACACACACACACACACACACACACACACACACACACACACCCATATACACACTTTAAATGACATGATTACTTTAAAACAAAAATCACACACATGATTGACCTTTCTAACAAGCAAAGAGCTCCACATGGAGCGTTGCTCATGTAATAGCGGCTCTCATGCTTACTTCACTTTGGATGGCTAGCGTGTTCTTCTTTATGTGTAATTTGGCAGTGATAAGCGAAGACCTCACCCGGGGATGAGGTTACCACAGTGGGCTGAGCGTCCACACAAGTTCTTATATAGCTGTGTTGCTCCTGCAGCGTGCTTGTTTGTATTGATGCAGTCAAAGGTTACTATTGTTTATGCACTCTTTTCCAGAAAATAACCGTAAAAGCCACACACCGGGAGTCAACTGAGAACAACGCATTAACAGCAAAAGTACACTTGAGTCCACATGTGTTTCAAGGAGACTTGTGTTTACTTCATTTTGCTGTTTGGGATTCAAAAATGTAAAAGATGAGTAGATTTTAGGTCAACCTGTGCATATGCAGATTTATTCATCTGCCTGCATGCTGACAATAGACATACGGGTCTAAAACAACACAGATGATGTTTTCTTCAAGCATATTAAAGGCTGCAGAAAATGCCATCCAGATAGCAGCTCAAACGCTTCCGATTCCAAACAGAAAAAGAAAATGCTATCTACCTTTAATCACTGGTGTGAATGTCAAATGTAGATTACAACAGATGCAATCGCCTTCCCCTGATGCTGCAGCACCAGCGCAAGAAGCTCTTCTGTTAGTGAGTCACATCTGCATGTCATCTGCCGTGGATGTCACTGGGGCTCCCTCATCAGTGTAGCAGCCTCCTGACACTACAAGTTCATTTTGGTGGGAAAACCTCTCACTTGCAGGGCTCACGTTGTTTGCCTACCTCCTCTAAATCAACTGCGAGTGATTAAATACAGTAATGTTCTATCGACACTAAACCCTTCAAACAGGTTTGCAGTAGTTATTTCTACCCCAGTGAGCTTGACGTTATGTTTGCACCTGTTGTAGGAACATCAACGTCAGCACTGAGCGCTGATCTTTGACATCTACAAAAAAAATACAGACATAAGTACCAGAACGGCAGAAACCACCGGTGAATCATGGAAAACACAACATGTGGCATGACAGCAAAGTTAAAGGAAGATAATGGTAGTGTGTGAGAGTGTATGTGTGTGTGTATTTTGTTATATACTGTATGTGTGTCACTGATGGAGCCAGAATTCACATTTTACTGAAGCACAAGTACTAATACCACACCGTACTCTGTTACAAGTACTCCCACTGGTGAAAATCAAGTTTACTACCCTGTAAACATGTCCATATCTTGTGTTTTAAATGCAAAAAGGCACATCGTGAGCAGCATAAATGCCATAGCTTAGCATTTCCACCTTGAAACTGCAGTGTATCGATGACGGTCTCAAAAACACAGATTCGGACATCCAGGGTTTCATATGTAACAAATCTAAGGAACCAATCATGTGAACTTGCAGAATATGGCTTTTAATATCATTATACCTCTTTGCTATTCCCTTCCAGTGCGGTTGTGTAGCGTAGAACTGTTCTACAGTGTTTGAGCAGAGTTGTAGGTGAGCTGGTGTGTTTGAACTGCAATGAGTGAGGAGGTATGAATGGATGGAAAAGTGGGAACTTCATAAATCTTATTATCCCAGAGAAGGCAACAGAGTAAACTGTTTTTGTAAGCCCTTTAAAACAGAAATGTATGGCTTTTGTGGGGAAAAAGCATATAAATATGTAACTATGGTACAAAAAGATGAGTTTCGGAGGTTAAATGAACAATCAGAAAGAGACTTTGAGTAAACATGTCCAAGTATTATAATGGAAATGTATTAAAAGTAAAAGTAATCAATGAAGATATCAGATGTGCAGATTCTCAGTAATCCAGATCTCGGTAATCCCAGGTGTTTCAGAAGAAGGCAACCAGATTTTGGGGTTCCTTGTGGCTGTTACACTATCATATATTGTATCAGTAAATATTATATTATCAATGTTATATATTGGTAATGTATTACTGTAAAAGCAGAGTTTTACTGTTGTTGCTGGTTGAGGTGGAGCTTATTGTGAACTATTTTGTATCAAACTGTAACTGGTGATTATTTTACTATGAATACATTTGCTGATTAGTTTTATTAATATCAATTATTAATAGATTGTTTGACTTGTAAAAATTCTGCAAACAGTGAGAAACGGCATGAAAATTACCCGGATTGATGAAGTGACATCTTCATTTGGGGTATTTTGTCCAACCAACAGTCTAAACCTAAAAATGGTCAAAAATTCATTAAGATTTTTATAGTAATCGAATGGAAAAGCTGCGGTTCTTCAGCAAAAAATGTTAATTAATTTTCTGCCAATCTAATATATAATTTATTAAGTGATTTTTCAGCTGTGCTTGTATGAAAAGTTGGTTCATTCACTTTCTAACAAAACATCATAGTTTATAAGCCCTTCATTTGCTATGTGTGCAAATATCTGTATTTGTTAAGTGACAGCATCTGTCAGATAAATGTTATGAAGAAAAGAGTACAATATTTCCCTCTGAGATGTTTTGGAGAAGTAGGAAGCAGCATGAAAACAAAAGACTCAAGTGAAGTATTTCAGATTATATACATAATACTTGAGTAAAAGTACTTGGTTAGATTCCACCAATGTGTACTGGATGTGTATTTGCTGTTTAGTTGTATATTACGCATTTGGACTAAAAAGAATATTATTTTTGATGCACGTAAAATAAAACACCAAAGAGAAGACTGTTTTGTGTAACAGCCACAAAGTATTAATATTAAAATTAAGTTTTCCTTGATAAAGGTGCCTTTTAGGATTTCTATAATAGAAGGTGCTGCAATATGAAGCCAACTTTTGGGGTTCATCTTTCATTTTTATCAGATTTTCAGTATAGTTAAATGATTTGTGTAAGTTTTTGATGATTTAAAAAGACTCAAATTCCTCTACTGCTGTCTCTGAAGGCAGATATAGTATCATCCTCTGTTTATTTCTATATTAAAGCCATAACTCTGTAAAATGAATATCGTGTGACACATCTCATGTCTGTGCAACATACAACATCAACAAGCTACAACATGTGATTGCAAAATGATTTCTCCCCAGTGGAGAAGGAGAAATGATGTCCATCACTGCAGAGATGTACTAAAAGACACTACAGAGACTAACTGATGCTGTATTCTTTGTTTGAATAATGTGCAGTTTTTGTCGTCATCTGGACAAATGAGACCCATAAGAAATGATGAAAAAAAACTGAAACATGAACACAAACGTCATATATTTTGGACGTGTTTTGAGATATCTGCATTGTTCAGAAACCAACGTCACATAAAAAGCAAGAAAGTGTGACTTTAACTGGCGGTGACAGTGACACGACACATTCACCAGCTGGGAAATCCACCGCTGTCTCTGCACAATAACTTCAACACAGACAGAGCACCTCAAGGCGCTGTCTGCAGATCACTTTTTAATCCTTGAGTTTCATCTCCACAACACGTCTGACTCACTGTGTCAACAGTCGGTTTATTTGTTTGTTCAGGATCTCTGTATGGGCTCTGTAGACTTTTGTCATGAATATGAACCAGCTATGTCATTTTTACTGCTGCACATCAAAACAAATGTATCAACAGAACAAAAACAACAACCATATGTTCACTGCGTATAGGAACAAAACACATAAACCGTGAAACTGGATATTTGCAGAAGTAAGAACTATTTTGTGGCTTAACAATGCCACCTGCTGTCCTGAGAAGATCATGTTTATATGACAGCATCAGCTCAAAACGTGATACGACAGCAGCGAGGGATGACATATTTTACACGCTAAAAATGTAAAACCTGACAGTAAATAAATAAATGAATGTGTTAAAAGGATGCTTCAGTGAAATAACTTTTGTTTAAATGACAATGGATTTAATAATACAATAAAATATAGTATTACAAAAATTAAAAAATAAAATAACTCCTGCAATTTCAATTATGTCATTAATTAGTAATACATTTAATTTGTGTTTATTGTATTTTTGTTATACACATTGTATGGTCACTTAAAACTGTAACTTTTATATTCTTAGGTAGGATTGTGTTGACAATATATTTATTTTTTGGTGCGTTTACAAGAAAAAAGGTCAATACGAGTAAACTATCAATTGCTATAGAGATGAAGGACATAGTCTAATAATCTTAGCTGTAATGTAAGATCCAACTGAAAATAATATATAATTCCTACTGGACTATGAAAATTCAAATAGAAAGATAAAAACACATTTACAATAAGACTGTGAAAATTCTGAATATATGTTCTATGAAGTGAATAAGACTTGGAGAAATTTGTGGGAATCTTAATCATTTTATTTGAAAAACCCTATCAGATCTTTTGCTTTTTGTTGTTGAGAAAATTGCAATAATTTCGAAACCTTTGTATTTTAAAAGCTCATAGTTCAAATGCTTCAACAAGATTTCCACTCAAACTTTCTGCACATTCAGAACGGGTGCATGAAGTCCAAATAATGTTTGGCCAATGACTCTCAGCTGTGTGACTCATTCAGCTTTAAAAAATCTCGACTGTATGGGTTCTCTGCAAAAATGCCTCATTGAAATCAAGGGCTGGACGGCTTCTAGTTTCCTATAACTTCACACAGATAAGACTAAAGTCCCAGTGACTGGCCCCAAACATATTTCCAGAAATAACAATGAACAGGAAGCACTCAGACAGAAACCTGGCAGTTGTCTGTTGGTTAAAACTTCAGATAATCTGGTTCAATCCTGCCATCTACAAATTAGAAATGTTGTCATGGTCAAACCAATGCTCCCCAAAAACACAGCTGAACATCTTATGGGTCAATATAGAATTGAAGGACTTTTGAAGTCTATGGGATATATCTTGCATACATTTTTATTAAAACTAAAAATATCTATATTTCTTATGTTTATTATAATCGTGTCTTTACAAATTCCATAATTATTTATTATGGAAGCAATCACATTAATAAAAAATGACTGGTTATCACTAAAATGTCAACTAAATAACGGTCTGAATTTAATAACAACCATCTTCTCATTAGCTAAATAATAATAAAATGAGCTCATTCAAAAATAGTTTTGCTTGTGTTCTCTTTATTAATTTGAGATAATCATGACAGATACTTCTTTTTGGGCAATATATCAAATTTTATATGGAAAATAACAAACTATATCTGTGTCTGAGAAATAATTTTCACCTAAGTTACCAATTACAGAAACACCTCTCAAGGAAGTGTGTTAATTCCAGATCACATGAGCTGTTCCACATGATGTCATTTCCTCCTGAAGAAAAAACTGGCAAGACTCCAAGGCTTTCTGAGTTATTTAATATAAAGTAGTGTGTGAGTCAAGCGTGGATTTATCACGTCAACAGGTTTACAACAATATCATTAGAAATAACTTTCAATTACTCAATTGTATATGTAATATTTAGAAGAATCTTTGTCCAAAAATGCCATGGGATGTTTATTTTAGGCCTTAAAACAGCAAAAATGTCAACTATGAAACAAAATGTCCCGCAATTATATATTGACCCTTATGTAGACTCTTTCTTCATTTTCTCTCACCTGGACTATTGTAACTCATCATTCACATGACTGAACGATGCAGAACCCTCTCTGTGAGTGGATTCTGTCTGTGAGTGGCAGGGGTGGACCTAGAGAAAAATTAATAGGGTGGCAAAGGGGTGGCAGATACATTTTAGCGGGTGGCGCATATATATATATATATATATATATACACATAGTGTGTGTGTGTATATATATATATATATATATATATATATATATATATATATATATATATATATATATATATATATATATATATATATATATATACACACACACACTATGCCAAGGAGGCGGAGCCTTGGCAGAGTCCTGTGATGATTGGCATTGGTTTGTCTGTCTGACTGTCAGCAACATTACTCAAAAATGGAATGACGGATTTGGATGAAACCAACCAGCAGGTGTTATCAAATTGACGCAAATACTGCTGAAATAAGTATGTTAAATAAGTAAATATCATTTGTATTTGTCAGCCAATCCTAAACATGAGTTGTTCTTATTAGCTGTCAATCACAATATGTGATTTGATATGTCTAGCAGAAGGGGAAAAGATTTAAAATGAAATAAATTCAACCTTATACACTTTGAAGAAACCAAATGCTAGATATGTTGAAAATGTTGAAAACTTAGCAACAAATTAGAGTAAGACTAGACAATGTCTCCCTTATGCACTGTTTTGGGAAATCTGCATTTGTGTGATCTCTGCTTATGTTCAGCCTGCCACAATGATTACATTATCAATTCATCTAGAACAGAGTCAGAGTCCAGATAATTTTATTTATTGTCTTGGATTTGTGGTTTTATTTTTTGATTATCTTTATTTGAGACATTTCTTACAATAATTCTATAATTCCAATATTTGGATATTCTTAAGAATTAAGGATCTACTTATCTTAAAACTAAGACTAAGACTAACTACATCAGATAATACTTTGTCCAAAAAGGTAATTATTGTGACAGGTGTACCTCTTACTCAGATACATAATACTAAAGCAATATTCATAGCATGTGGACCAGAGATAGTCTCTGATTTACCTTTCGCTGTCTGAGCTCTCCATGCCTTCATTTCTTTCTCTTTCTCTGAACTCTTCCTCCTCCATCTCCTCTCTGGGATGCTCTTCCTCCTCTCTTCTTTTAGGCTGGGAAAAGCTGCTGGTGGTTCCCTTCCTCTTCATTGTTTACTGTCTCCTACAAGAATCACACTGACTGAACTATGTTTTTTCCTTTGATAATTTTCATTATTAACTATGATACAATCTGATGTGTACAATTTAAACCTTTAAAGAGATACTTAACATGTAAACGTTTTTTCAGCTGTAAATTAATGATATGACTGTACTATGATGAAACACATCAATGTTGGTGTTATTATGACCTTGACACCAAAATTATTTTAAAAAAAAAAACAGCATTAAACAAGCAGGATGTAGTTTTCAAACAGTGCATGAAAACCTGGTGTGACTGGAGGTTTGGTTGCACTTTAATGTCATGTAAAGTCTTAGTGAATGTGTGATTTCTTTTGACTTACAGTCTGTTGTCAGAACCACAGGTTGCAATTATCAAAAAAACAAAAGAGAAAAACTTCCACAGACAATCCCCACCATCCTTCTGTGGCTGTTCTCTAACATTAGCTAGCTACATAATTAAAAATTAGCAAGGCCCAGGCTCACTGTAAACCGTGGCTCGTCTTGCAAGCAAACACTTCATGTGAATTTCGACACTACTAGCATTTAATACATTGTGAACAGTTATATTAGCATGTAGTCTAACCCAGTCTAACTAGTGTCTTACTGCCACACCGAAGTCCAGCTGTCATCCACATGAGTGAGGTCTAAGAGCATCCCCCTCAGGGGTATTGTGTCGCCTCGTATCTGTAGCAGCATAGCCTGTACAGGACGTGACGTCTACATGGTGCATTCGAAAGCACTCGGACATCGGAGTTTCACTCGTTATTCGTCTTTCCTGGACTTTCGCTCTTTACGGCCGGCCACAACCTTTCATATATATACTTTTGAATTAGATCGTTCAGAACTGGGGTGGCAGCCGGGGTGGCAAGGCATCTTCTAGGGGTGGCAGTTGCCACCCTATGCCACCCCAGTAGATCTGCCCCTGGTGAGTGGATTCTGTGGGTCTCTGTGGGTGTGTGTGGATGTTGACGCTGTCACATGACCGCTCCGCCTGTGAACCAGGAAGTGGGAGGGCGGTGCTTCGCAGGGCTGGTGGGCTGATAAATACAAGGTAACTGTTTCTTAAGATGTTTACCACTGTGAAAACGCAGATAGAGAACGTTCTGACTTTTAAAAAACGGTAGTTGTTTAACAGTTATTCCGTGAGTTCCACTCCCTTTGCCTGGTTTGTGCTACGAGCGTAACTGATGCTAACAGCAGCTAGCTTTGTCCAGCTAGCAGGGACGCTAGCAGGCAGCAGGCTAACCGACACAGAGGACATCAGTGCATATATGTTAGGAAAGGCCTCTGGTTGTTTAATTACAACGAGTCTACTTCAAAATGTGTGTATTCACTTCTTTGTTGTATTTTTCGGCCGCTTTGTTGTAGCCTTAGCAGCCTCTGATGTCTTGTAAGCTAGTCACCGTTAGAAAAGAGGTTGCTAAAGTCACCAAACGAGTATTTACATGCGTTTAGACAGATGTGGAAGAAGTACTCAGATCTTCTACTTCAGTAGAAGTACCAATATTACTCTGCTACACGTAAAGGTCATGCAGTTAAATGAATACTTAAGTAAAAGTCTAGAAATGTTAGTGCAATAAGTAGAAGTGCTCATACAGGATATCAGATTTTTGTACAGTTGATGCATTAATGTGATCATCACTTTATTGTTAGCGCTAGTAAAGGAAATTAAAAAATGTGAATTATATATGAAATGGTCATAACTAGAAATCTTTGACAAACTTGTAGTTATTAAACATCATAATTAGACATTGGTCAGTTTATCTGATGGGGTAGCTTGTGAATTTTCCCCTTGGAATTAATGAAATCATCTCCTAATCTGTAATATAACAACATCATTTATTTTTTGATTATGTTTTGTGTTAATAGATTAAATCTGTAAAGTGACTGAAGTTGTCAGATAAATGTAATGAAGTAAAAAGTGCGATATTGTCCGCTAAATGGTTGAAAATATAAAGTAGAGGAAAGTGGAAATACTTAAGTAAAGTACGAGCAGCTCAATCTTGTTCTTAAATACATCATTGACGTAAATATTCTTAGGTACATTTGATCATTGTGTTTACATAGCCTCTTAGAATTTATTTCAATGTGGCATAATTAATTCTCCCAGGAGTCCCAAATTCTGAAGATATCTTAATAACTTAATTTTAACTTAATTTTATGTAGATGTACCTTCTCATGTCTTTGGAGAGGCTTAAGTAAATGTAAATATGTAAGAGAACTAGATAGTGTTTGAAATGGCTTTGTTTAACTACACAATAGTCAGGAAAAAAATGCTGTTTAAGATAGATAGATAGATACTTTATTAATCCTGAGGGAAATTTAAGCTTAATGCCATGCAAGTAAAACTTTTGGAGAATTATTTATGCCTTTAATTCTTTTATTTCTTAGTTTATGCTGCAGTCTGTGGTTTCTGCAAGTACAGTGAATGTGTGTCCCTTATGATCACATTAAGTACCTGTTATGTTCTGTGTGACAGTATCCACCATGACAGCCATCAAGCATGCTCTCCAGAGGGACATCTTCACACCCAACGATGAGCGTCTTCTCGGCATTGTTAATGTCTGCAAGGCCGGGAAGAAAAAGAAGAACTGCTTCCTTTGTGCAACAGGTATGTGAGTAATAACATCAGAAGCAGCTGTAAGTGACTAATAATGATGAAAGATAAACGTTGCTAAAATAATGCTTCTTTTTTGTTTTTTTACAGTTACCACAGAGAGGCCTGTACAGGTAAAAGTGGTAAAAGTGAAGAAATCAGACAAAGGGGACTTCTACAAGAGACAGCAGACCTGGGAGCTCAGAGACCTCACAGAAGTAGATGCCAAAGATGCAAGCAAGGTTGGAGAAATAATGTATTTCTCCTGTCATTTTATTGTTTTCATCTGCAAACATGTTCGGTTATTCTAAAAGTCGGCTTAATCCCACAGTCAGGACTAATGTACTGTTGGTTCTACTCTTGTGCTTTAGGAAAATCCAGAATTTGACCTTCATTTTGAGAAGGTCTACCGGTGGCTGGCCAGCAGCACGGCTGAAAAAAACTCCTTTATTTCCTGCATTTGGAAACTGAACCAGCGTTATCTGAGGAAGAAGGTGGAGTTTGTGAATGTCAGTTCGCAGCTGCTGGAAGGTGTGTAAACGCTCTGTCCATAGCCACTGCTGCGACCGCATGCCTCTCTACATGATTTGATTATATTTGTTTCAAGGCATGTCTTTTTCTCCCAAACTGAACGTGTTGAGCCTACAGTGTGCCGCACATGTTTGAGGTATTCTTATTTAGCCCAGAAGTGAGAATCTCTCCTGGACTTTGGTTGATTTGATTTATTAATAGTATGTATTTTAAAAATATTCAGCCTCTTCTTTGTGCCCTGGTTTGTGGTATGGTTTTCTGTGTTAAATTCTTCTTTATTCTCACTTTTCTCTCTTGAACTTTCTCTGGCCAGAACTTCCTAAAGCGGAAGGTTGGTAGGACTTAACTTCCCCCTTCCTCACTCCTCTCCATTGTATTTTCATGACCTCAAACTGCCATTCTCATTAGAGACTCTCACCTCCCTGAAGCTCCTGCTACATGAATTATGTCATTAAATATGGGTGGGCATGATTATTTTTTTTCCGTAATTATAACAGACATTTAGATCATGTTTTTACTTCACTTTTGGCTTTTTTTATTTGTCCATTCCACCTTAATTCATAGGATTATTTACTTTCACATGCTCACTAATGAATCCCGTCTCATTTGACCCACACTTGCAGTTGATGTACTTTGTAGATTATTGATTTACAGTCAAGTACACTTATTTTATCAGTCAAAGAAGATATAATGAAGCACATCCCTAGTCCAGAATGTTGATTTTTTCGTATTTTTCATCCTCTTACCACTATGTAAGATTATGCTTCATCTTGTACTCATATTCATACTGCGTTTTCATCACTGGTAGTAAATAAGCACAGCTTTGTAGCAGTTTTAAACTTAAGGCGAAAAATCCTTCAGATAGCCTTCCCAGTTACTGAATCCAACTGTGTCTGTAGTTGTCCTTCCAAGAAGTGCATAAAACCTGATGCTGAGTTTGAAGATAGCCAGCAGGTGTCATTAAGTTTACCCTTGTATTTATGGCTTGCACATACTTTTCCTTCTTTGTTCCATGGGCTTAGAATCAGTGCCAAGCGGTGAGAGCCAGAGTGTTGCCGGGGGCGACGAGGACGCTCTGGACGAGTACCAGGAGCTCAGCACTCGCGAAGAACAGGACATTGAGGGCATGATGGAGATGTGCGAGTACGCTATCTCCAATGCTGAGGCTTTTGCAGAGAAGCTTTTCAAGGAGCTACAGGTTCTAGACGGGGTAAGTGAAGCAACTTTAATGTATTTTTGTTAGAAACTGTGAGTATCTCCTAATTTTTAAAAGCAGTGTTCCTGTTTAGTGATCTACAACCAAACTGAGTGAATGATCATGACAGAAGTTTTCTGTTGTCACTTTAAGGCCAACATCCAGTCCATCATGGCGTCGGAGAAGCAGGTCAACATCCTGATGCAGCTGCTGGACGAGGCGCTGGGGGAGGTGGACACCATCGAAGGGAAGCTGAGCAGCTACGAGGAGATGCTCCAGAGCGTCAAGGAACAGATGGACCAGATCTCACAGAGCAACCGCCTCATCCAGATCAGCAACACCAACAATGGCAAACTGCTGGATGAGATCCAGTTCTTGGTGGTTAGGAGCACATTTAAATGTTTTCTACTGTATTTTCACCAAGTGATGTAACATATTGAAGTCCCCAGCAGATCTAAAGACACTGATCAGGTATTGTGGGCAGAAACCTAATTTAGAATATAGATATTTTTTACTTTTGATGGCTGTGGTTTGTCTTTCCTCATGTAGAACTACATGGACTTATCAAAGGGACACATCAGGGCCTTACAGGAGGGAGACCTGACCTCACCTAAAGGTATTGAGGCCTGCATCAACGCCTCTGAAGCTCTTCTGCAGTGCATGAATGTGGCCCTCCGACCAGGTATGTCTCTACATGAAGCTTGATCAATTCATTTCGGCTTCCTAAATCAGTTGGTAGTTGTTTCTGAAGTGTAAGAAGAAATTAAAATGTTGTGTATTTCTGAAGGCCACGACAAGCTGATGGCTGTGAAGCAGCAACAGCTCCTGTTTGCTGAACTGAGAGACACCTTTGCTCGTCGCCTCACCAATCACCTCAACAATGTGTTTGTTCACCAGGTAACGATATTATTACAACATGTTTGTCAGCATTCAGAGCTGGTTAATCAGGACTATCTTTTTAGGTTATAGATTCTCTGAAGTTTCTGATTTTAAAATTTAAATTAGTAAAATCTGAACTAATGAGTAAATAACTCTTCATTTTGATTGATTTTGGCTGTACAGAGCTCTGGGATTGAGCAGGCTGTACACATGACTTCATGTATATTCATGATGCTTTTGTAAATGTTGCAGCTTGAGTTTGCTGATGAAGACTCAAAAACTACAAATTTATTTATATTTCTAGACATTTTTTTCCCCTAATATTTTCTTTTACCACTTGATGCATCTGAATATTTCAACAGTGTGATAGGAAACAAAGTCATGAGAGCAGCTATAAATGTCAGACTTTGTGTTGTCGTCATGCCTGGCCAATGCAAGTCTGCTGTGAAACAGAGGCCTGTAGTCTTTCCTGTTCTTTTCCAGGCTCTTTCTCTCCCCTGATGAGCTTCCTCTTTAGCTGAGACTCTCTCACTGGGCTTCCTTGTGTTGTTTCCCTTCAGCTGTGTCCCTTCTATTCTTTACTCTCTGTGTTGCTTACTCTGAATCATCCCACTTTGCTCTCTGTCTCTGTGTCAGTTCAACCACTTCAGTCACTTCAAAATGACCATCCCTCAGTTCTATAGGTCTTCCTGTCTGTCACTTCCAGTGAGTACCCTCACAGCAACCCCCACGTGCCCCTTTTTTGCTATTGTTTGACCTCTCACACCTTACTCCAACTTACATGCCATGAGAGCTCAGGCTTTCCACCACAGTGCATTATTTAGTGCATGGGAAATGTTTCTAACTACTAAACATCTCTCATCTGAAGTCAAAGCTGAAGAGGCACCGTCCATCTTTCTCCTCCTCCAACCACTGCCTCGGCTGAAGGCTTTTATGTTTGGGTGCTAACATGGCTTTATTGCAAATGGTCTCATATCATGAACTGCTGTGCCTGTACTCTGTCTGTCTGCGTGCATGTCTTGTAAAAGCAGTAGAGACTGAACAAGCTAACACTGAGGGGGAGTGAGGAGAGCATCATTATGGCAGTAAGGGAGATGCTTTTCAGTAAGTTAAACTGGGAATGTGGTGTATTTGTAGTTAAAATAATTTTAAATGTCTACTTTAACATCATCTGGACCCGTGGTACCACATTCTCTACAAATGATTGTGACAGACAGCAAGCTAAATCCTCTTTAAGTGTGATGTGTTTGTAAGTATATACAAAGATGCAGTAGGACTTAATATAAGTTTTCTTCTGTAAGGTGGTCCTATGTTGAATATTTCACATTTTCTCTCCTCACTCTGTTCCTCAGGGCCACGACCAGAGTTCCACCCTGTCGCAGCACACAGCTGAGCTGACCCTACCCAAACACAGCCCCCTCCACAGGGACCTACTGCGCTACGCCAAGCTCATGGAGTGGCTGAAAAACACCCACAGGGAGAAGTATGAGGGCTTGTCCAGGGTCAGTACTATTATCCTACAAAAATACTGAAAGAAATAGTTTGATGTCTTTGAAAAGTTTGGTTTCTTGCCGAGAGCTAAATAAGAAGATTGTTGTCATTCATATATGTTTGTTAAAGCTGTAAATGCGAATTCATACATTTCCGGTCCATGAGTACGGCCAAAAATTTGGGACTGCATAGACAGTAGGGACTGCAAGTGTGCTGGCTGCACATGTGCCAAGAAAACAAGTGGTGCTTGTTTTGAGGAGAGGCTGTTTGAGGAGATTCTCAGTAATTCACAGGTTTATAATTCACCACCAAACTGTTGTATTAGCAGTAGTCGCTGCTGGCCTTTGGAGTCGCTTCGATTTATACATGCTTCCCATCAAAGGTGCTTAAACACAGTACAAAGTTGACATGGTGCTACAGTCCAACCCGTAACCAGCTGCTATATCCTGTAAAAAAGAGCAAACCGTCTGCATAACAGAGCAACGTGTACTTGTTATAGTATGAATAGAGTTGCATGCATGTCCACGCACTGCTTTCAACATCCCCATTGGTCAGTGCATGAGGATGCGGTAACCATGACCTTAATCCTTAAGATTTCAGTTTTGGTGACTGTAGGAACAGTAAGGTATTGGTTGAACAGTGAATTGTGAGGCTAATACCAGTGAGATATAGATGCATTATTTTCTGTAAATCCTATTCCCTATGCATGGATGCAGTTGTAATCTGTATGAATATGGAGACTCCACCACTAGCAATGAAACTAATCTAATAATACTCTCTATTGCTTTGCTAGAAGGTAAATAGTAGTAGTAAAAGGATTCCTTTCATTCTCCAGATGTATTCATCATGTGGCTTTTTGTCTTCTTGCATGCTAACAAATGTCCTCTCTCTTTTTCAGACCTATGTTGATTATATGAGCAGACTATATGAGAGAGAAATCAAAGACTTCTTTGAGGTCGCCAAGATAAAGATGGCGGGTACATCCAAAGAAGCCAAGGGCAAGTTTGGTAAGAGCTGTGATTCACGGGGTTGTCAGAGTTTTGACATGAAGCAAGGTTAAATGGAATGTGTGATTAGTGGTTTTCAGTGACATTAGATGTCTTCTTCTGTCTTACTCTATGTCTCAATTATTTCCCAGTGTTTATGGTGTACTCTAATATTCACATATAAACAAGGAAACAAGGCCTCGCTCCTTTACAGCCTTTTCTGCATCACATCTGATACCAAAAGCATATTTTCACCAATGTATCTGTACTTCCAAAGTCCTACTTCTTGTTTTATCTCTTAATAATGTCTCCTTTTCCCTTTACACAGGGACTTTACATGCTCAGTTTTTGACATATAAAATCTGAAAAGATCATTGGTTGAGCTTTGGCAGAATCACAGGACTCTGCTCTCTGCACTCTGTAGTAGCTTTTCCTTCTGAAAACAAACCACAAAACCCAATTTGTTTTCCAAAGGTTTGTCTAAGCTACTACCTAAGCCACTGCAGTGCACGTCAGCATATGTGTAACTTTGTACATCTAACATCTAGCTTCACCCCTCTCATGCTGCATGTTTTAAGCCTAACCTGTGTCTGTCTTTGGTGCCTGCCTTTCTAACTGGCTGCAGCTACGCTTCCGCGGAAAGAGAGTGCGCTCAAACAGGAAACAGAAAGTAAGTATGATGTTTGGATGGAGCTATCCCACTGTCAGTTTCTCACTGTGCTTCCTATCACTGAGTCCCATGACTGCCCTAAAAATAAACCTTTGCTCAAACCCCTTCACTACAAATCCCTGCAAACCATTACCTCACCATGTACCTGGTTGGGTTGTGCTTAATCTTCACAGTGGTGTTCCTGCATCATCACATACACTGATTCTATGATAAATGCCCCAAAATGCTAACCACATGGATAAAAAACATGCAATTTTTTGACTGATTATTTAGTGTGTTATACCTGATTAAATCACATTGTATTTGTCGTGCTGCATTAGGCCTGCATGGGAGCTCTGGGAAGCTGACAGGCTCTACTTCAAGCCTGAACAAGCTGACAGTGCAGGGCTCCAACAGCCGGCGTTCTCAGTCGTCCTCACTGCTGGACATGGGCAACATGTCCGCTTCAGACCTGGACGTGGCTGACAGGACCAAATTTGACAAGGTCGCACTGCCCTGCGATTTAATCAAACATTTAAATGTGAAATGTAAATACAACTTTTCAGTTTCTCTGTAATGAGAGATTAAAGGGATGTTTTTTGTCTCTGCAGATATTTGAGCAGGTCCTCAGTGAACTGGAGCCGCTGTGTCTTGCAGAACAAGACTTTATCAGCAAGTTCTTTAAGCTGCAGCAGCATCAGACAGTTATACCCCCTCTTGCGCAGGTACATCTGTGATCACATGCTGGAAATAGCTGCGAAAGAAAGATCAAGTGGCATCCAAATGAATAATGTTCCTTCACTTTACATCAATTGCTGTACTCATGTGGTGGCACCTGAAACTGGAACATTTGTCTCCAGAGAACATAGAGTTATATAATAATAACAGATGTTTTTTTTTTATCACTTTTAAATCCACATAGAAGTTATCTAACACGCTAATGGAAAGGAAAAACCCTAAAAAGCATAATATGGGCTCTTTAAGCATGGGCTGAATATCACGTTTTGGTTTTGTTTTGCAACCAGTGGCATTGGGAGCATTTGATTAGAAATGAGACAAGAGTGGATTCCATAAAATTTCAGCAAATTTTGGATACAAACATCACACTGTCTGTTAAAAAAAGCTGAAAATGAACAGTATAAGAACAGTATAAAGATCTTAAAAATCCACAGTGGACTACCTTGAGGCCCATGACAAAATTCATATCTTGCACCTCACAAAATGAAGATTTTGTTATGACCCTCCCGATTACCTTTCATAAGCATTATCAAACATCTTTAGATAGAACTCAAAAGAGCTAGACAGCCCAAGAATCTAAGAGAACTAGAAGCCTTCATGGATGGGAGAGAAATGGGAGGGAAAACCCCTAGGAAAGATTTAAAAGACTCAAAAAGCATTTACAGGCAGTGATACTTGCCAGAAGATTGGTGGAAAGATTGTCAGGTGACTAAGTACTGACTAAATTTTTTTATTTGGAAACATTAAAAGATGCAAAAATAACAATCTTGCTTAAATACAGAAGGGACAGGTCATCTTTAACATAATGCCTTTTGGAATTCAGGTCTCTTAATTTTTCATGCCTCTCTGTGTCGGCAGATGTTTGCTTTGATTTGTCATGTTTTGTGTCTGTTGTCCTGTCAGCCAGAGATGGAGGAATCAGATGGAGGCACACCATCAAGAATTCCTCCCCAGGCAGAACACAGACACTCCTTGTCATCAGAGTGAGGACTTACACGTCACTGCTAACATTTCTGATTTTAATATCACCCTTCTTCACATCAAGAGACATAATTCACTTTTATATTTTTGTGCTTGTTCACTTTTTTTCTCGATTGAAGGAAGGACATGGTGCGCCTGATGATGAATAAAATCTTCCAGAGCATCGAGACGGAGCTCAACAGCCTCATCGCTCTGGGTGACAAGATTGACAGCTTCCACTCTTTGTACATGCTAGTGAAGATGAGTCACCATGTGTGGACAGCCGAGAACGTTGACCCGGCCTCTTACCTCAGCACGACTTTGGGAAATGTGCTGGTCACCGTCAAGAGGAACTTTGACAAATGCATTGTGAGTAGAGGTCATATGATGCAGCAAATTCAGTAACACTATATAATAAGAGCATGTATACACCATTTACTGGCTGCTTATTAGCATGGATACTAGTGTAACTTATTATTGCCTTATCCTGCAAGACTGCATTCTACAGCTACTTGAGTTCATTAATGCTTATTGTTACAAAGTAAGAAGATGCTCTTCTGTCACTGAATGGAAATATAACCTGTGCATCACTGTAGACATTTAGTTTCTTCAAAGCGTCCATCACTGAAGAATGGGGTTTGTTAATTGCAGCTGTTGCATGCTGTAATGGTTTTATTAAGAAGTGCAAACAACTCAAAATAGGGAACCTGTGGAGATTAATTAGTGTCAAACTTACAGTAAATTAGTCATGGGAAAGACCTTCCTTAAGAATGTGGAACATACTCTGATGTAAAAAGACTTAAAGTTATTTTGACTTTGTTAACTTGTAGTTTTGTGTTTTGTTGTGAACATTCACTTTACCCTCACCCTAGCCGGTTGAGGCACATGTCTGCCTTCCCTGATCTGGTTCAGCCAGGGGTTAAATACTGATAATAGGGAGTGTTCTTCTTTCCACTGTTCCCAATATGACTGTTACTATGAAACCCTTGGATTCTTGGGGTTTTGTATTATTTTGTTGAGCTTTAGCCTTATTTTTTAGGTTATGCAAGTAATTTGTGAGAACATATAATACTGTAGATCTTAATATTTATAATTACTCAGGTACATCTGTATTGCATATAATAGTAATAGTTATATTAATTTTTCAATTTGTCCGGTACATATACCATAGTGACATCTTAACCTTTATATTTAAACTTTTTAGGTAAGTTCGTAATGTCAATCATACTTCTGTCTTGCAACAGACTTTGGCTTAACATCTGTTGTTTTAGAAGTGCAATATAAATAATGTTGACTTGACTTTATAAGAAATTACCATATTTATTAACTGCTATTAAGGGAGAAAGAGTATTATTGCAGCTCAAGCACATTGAAAGGCCTGTGCTGAGCAAAGCAACTTCCATAATCAGCAAGCAGCTATTTGGTTATTGAGGTTAAACTCTAAGTCACTGGCCTAGTAGTTGTAATATAAGATCATGCAGAATAAAGTAATAATAAATACTTGATAATAACTAATAAAAAGCTATTATGCTACTAATATGCATGCTAATAAGACAACAGTTGATGGTGAATATGTGCATCTCAATTTAACATGTTGTCCAAAATAATAGTTATTATAAAAATAGCTATTTTTGTGATGACTTGCCTCAAAAAAACAAAAGCATGTTTGAGATGTTACAAATTTATATCTGTCTTTTTGTTACAGTCTGGTCAGATCAGACAGATGGAAGAAGTGAAGATTTCTAAGAAGAGCAAAGTCGGTATCCTGTCTTTCGTCACCGTGTTTGAGGAGTTTGCTGAACTTGCTGAAACGATCTTCCGTAATGCAGAGCGCCGAGGAGACCTGGATAAAGCTTATGTCAAACTTATCAGGGCCGTCTTCATGAACGGTGAGACTGCTGCTCATCCAGAAATAAAATCAGATACTGATGTGGTATTTATGTGAAGCTTGCAAGCAAAATTCTGAATATTGATTCTCTTTTCAGTGGAGAAAGTAGCCAGTGAAAGCCAGAAGACGCCGCGGGATGTTGTCATGATGGAGAATTTCCACCACATCTTCTCTACATTGTCACGTCTAAAGATTTCCTGCCTGGATGCAGAGAGACGAGAAGCCAAACACAAATACACAGACCACCTGCAGTCTTACGTCATCAACTCTCTGGGTCAACCTCTAGAAAAACTCAATGTAAGAGGACTTATCACAAAGTTTAGTCATTTACACTGACAGGATTTTTAGGCTGCAAGAGGTGAGAGTTATTGTGGGTCAACTGTTTCCTCTCTTGCAGCATTTCTTCGAAGGAGTTGAAGCACGTGTAGCTCAGGGCGTCCGCGAGGAGGAGGTGAGCTACCAGCTGGCCTTCAACAAACAAGAGCTGCGCAAAGTTATCAAAGAGTATCCAGGCAAAGAAGTCAAGAAGGGACTCGACAACCTCTACAAGAAGGTGGACAAACACCTGTGTGAAGAAGAAAGTCTGCTACAGGTGAGAAATGCATAATTTTCTGTGATGAAACTGCTTCATCAGACGGCAGCATCATATTTCTCGTCTATAAACTGTTGCACTTCTATATTTTCTCCACCAGGTGGTGTGGCACTCCATGCAAGACGAGTTCATCCGTCAGTACAAGCACTTTGAGGACTTGATAGGCAGATGCTACCCTGGATCTGGAATCACCATGGAGTTTACCATCCAGGACATGTTGGAGTACTTCTCTAGCATTGCTCAGTCTCATTAGATTAGCTGCTATGTACTTTCTTTTCCTAATGATTCACTACTGCCTCATGCTGGCTGGAGATAGACACTAGCAACTACCCTGTAATGCTTCTTGAATTATGAACACTTCCTCTGTGTGTCTGTTTGTTGTAATGAAAGGGATTCACACCATGGACAGAGGTGCAGATATGGCTGCATTGTGAGTGAGTGAGTGAGTGTGTGTGTGTGTGTGTGTGTGTGTGTGTGTGTGTGTGTGTGTGTGTGTGTGTGTGTGTGTGTGTGTGTGTGTGTGTGTGTGTGTGTGTGTGTGCCTATTTCTTTGTGGTTCAACAACTGCTCTATATTGTTTGTCATATTTTTTGTTATTTCTTTATGTCATATGCACATAATAAATTTGCAGCTGCAGCACCCCTACAAGGATATATCTCACATTTGTTGTTGTGTTACTTTTAAGGACATAATGTGGGATGTTTACACTGTGCTCCAGCTAAATATATCTCAACTGCAACTGCTCCACACTCAGCTCCTTTTTCTGTCTGCGTATTGCATAAGCCGTCTTTGTAGTGTATTACAGTCCATTTCTAACTTGAAGTTGTCTTTCATGACTCTGAGCATTTTCTCTTGCAGTATTGAATCTGAGGAGGAGAGTAGCCTGTATGTTACTCAATTTAGGTCTGCAGATTTAATTTGGATAAACTTATTACACGAAAAGACTTTATGGACACAAGACTAAACAATACAGAGACACCACTGCACGGTTTTATTACCTGCAGGGCCGACTATTGTAATACTTTGCTATCTGGTCTGCCCGTAAAGAATATATTTTAGTTTCATCCTCTTCAAAACCCAGCTGCATGTGTAATTCTAGAAGGAGAGCGAACATTACACCAAGTCCTCGCACTGGTTCTTTGGCTATTTTAAAATTGATTTTATGATCCTTTTATTGGATTAAACAGCTTAACAGTCTTGATCCTGCCTATTTATCAGATTTACGAATGTCCCGTAAACGGCTCTAGATGGCTTTGGCCTTTTAATGATTCCCAATGTCAGATCATCTAGTTATTATGGTCCACATCTCTGCAACAGTCTTCCTGAACTCCACCAGGGCAGCATGGAATGTTGATATTTTTAAAAGCAAGACCTACATTTTACTCTGTTTTTTTTTTTAATTGATTTTAGTTTGAAATGATTTTGTATGTTTAAACGTTGTAGGCTGTGTTTTAACACTTCACTTTTCTAATGTCTTATTTTGCAATTTCATTTTTTGACTTATTCTTCCTGTGGTATTTCCTGTGTTATGACGTTGACTCCTTTATTGAGTCCTTCATTTATAGCAAACTCGTGTATGGATGAATTGGGAGGGCGGGGCTATGGAAGGATCATTGTTTTTATGTGTTTTTGTCTTCTGCTCTGTAAAGCATTTTATGTTACATTCTATTTGCAAAAAGCTGCTGTACAAAAGAAAGACTAATTAACTGACGGACAAATATTTGTGGCGACTCCGCCCCTCTGCCTTGTACCCGCACAGCGCCGGTTTACAAAACGCGCTGCCCCAGATGTCCCTCCGAGTCTCTCACTTCCATGGTGACGAATCCAAACCGGAGACCATCGGCGCTCTTTTCAAACATCTTTACCGCGGAAACATGTCAACACAATAGTTGAAGTTTCCCAAACGATAACGGAGAAATAGCTGCAATGCGATAATGAGGCTATTACAAGGAATTTGTCCGAGATACGGGACGTTTATGTCGGTGATGTAGAAGTACGTTGACGGTGGTGTAGCTAACGTTAGCCGTCAGGAAGGTAAGCTAGAAACTTCCTGAGATTTAACGCTAGCTGACTGGTTAATGGTTACTGACTAGCAGGCCGATGCTAACACAAGCAGACAATTTAGCCACACGACGAGTTAGTTTATTATCTAACATAGCTAACGTTAAGCTTGCTGCGTGATGTTAGCAAACATCAAATACAGGGCTAACTGTAGCATGTTTTTAGCCACTGTAATGGTTATTCACTCTGAACTCAACACAGGTCCAAACAATCTGCGTTTCATGTTCACTGGGGTTTTTTTTTTTTTTTGCAAATGTCTGTCATTAAACATTTTGAATTTAGCTTTCCTCCTAACTAATGTAACCGGTGCGCTTGTTTGTCGTGATGGTTTGACATTGAAATTGCATCTTTTGGCTGATAAACGGAAAAAAAAAAAACAAAAGTTAAAATCATAGAAGTCTGACATGCTCAGCAGGTTTTTACACTTACAAAGCTCGTGAACATATGTATTTGTTTACAATGAATTTCGAAACAAGTATCTTATTATTGTTGTTATCAGATATTTATTATCTGATCATTTTGTTATGTCATTTATATTAAAATTTTAGTCAAAATGTTCTTATTTTTTAATTCCTTTTCAAATGACCGAAGTTTAAATGATGTCATATTTACTGCAGTCTTTCCTCCACAAGCTTGTTCCCCAATATCTACAGAATATAATTTGTAGGACGAAGCACCTCTGTAACACCACCATTATTATTTATGATGGCATTTTGTGACACATTTTAAGTTTTTTTTTTTTTTTTTTTAAATGCAACTCCCACAATTTGGATATTACTTGGACGTATTGCTGTTTTGATAATATTTCAATTATGTGTTTATCCCTATTGGTCACTTCAGTGTCACACCACAACCATGACCAGCAATGCAGAGAGGAAATTTGTCAATCTACGGAAACGTCTGGATCAGCTGGGCTACCGACAACCTCTGGCAATAGAGTCGCTGCCACTAGTGGAGAAACTCTTCAGGTGAAACTTTTAAATACTCTCCTAATTCTATTACTATCACTAAGTCTATAGTTTTTTTTTTTTGTGTGGGGGGGGGTGACTTTGCAAGACAGCTTAGTAAAAATAGCATGGCTGAAAATCTGTGGGCAAAGTACTGCAGCTTTCATCATATTCACCACATTGTCTGTTGTTATACAAACTTGACATCTATCATCCCAGACCCTAGCAGCAAAAAAAAAAAAAAAAAAAAAAACTTTCATCTCCTTTGGGATGTTTTAACTTGTATGATCATCTGGGAAAATGCAGTTGTGGCATAATGTGTTTAAATTTAGTTGCCTTACTTCACATTGCTTCTCCTCTGATTTGCATATATGAAAATCACAGTGTTGAATCTGAAACAAAATGTTGTGCAGCCCTAATTTCAACCAGTCAGCAGGTGATTTGTTATATATTAGTAAGGGGAATAGTCCAACTGAAACACCCACCTATTCTTTTGTCACCATCAAACCCACACGTGGAAGATGGCAGGTTAACAAATGGGATGTGTTTTTTGTCATTTTGCTGAAAATGGGGAGGACATTCTCTTTCTCTCTCTCTGCCCCCAGTCAGTCAGAGTTCATCAGATGTAGTTAACTTGATGTTTTCCTCTATATTACAGTGATCTGGTCCATACAACTGAGAGCCTGCGCAATGTCAAACTGTCAGCAGGAAAGACTGAGAAAGAAAGCCGAAACTTGGATGCTCTTCTGGAGCCATACAGGGCCGAAAATGCCCAGGTGGTCAGGGAAAACAATGAGCTGCATCTCGAGCTCCTGAAACTGAAGGAGGAGAAAGATCGTGTCACCAGAGGTAAACTGCTGTCTCCTCAGCCCAGTCTGAAACATTTTCTCACATTCATCACCTGCATACAGAAAAGGCTGGTTTGCAAACCCCACATATTCCTGTCTGGTTCCAGAACTCAAAACCCACATCAGAAAATTGGACCACCAGACATCTGACCTAAAGTTCCTAAATAATCAATATGTGCATAAGGTTCGCTGTCTGGAGAAGGATAGCAAGGCTAAAGCTGAGCGCATCCAGCAGCTGCAGGAGAAGAACTTGCAAGCTGTTGTGCAGACTCCAGGTAATACTAGAGGAAGTTTTTTGACAGTGCTCTAAAAGTGATATTTGACATGAGTATATATTTTTGTCATCTGTTACTGCTGTCTTATACTTTCACAGGTGGAAAAAAACGCAGTATTCCCTTCAGACGGCAGAGAATGCAGATTGATGAGCTTGTACCTCCCTCTTCTACATCATCTTATCCTGTGCTGCAGCCTGATGATCCTTACATAGCTGACCTACTGCAGCTGGCAGACGGAAGGTTTGTTTTCATTTGTGACTGACAAACTTAATGATTGAGAGTAGCTGCTCGATGGTTGTGTTGATTGTTGATGTTTGCATCTGCATTGTTTCTGCTTGATTTGTGTAAATTTTATAGAATTCATGAGCTGCAGGAGGACATCATCAAAGTCAAGCTCGACCTGGAAAATGCTCAAGAGTATATCAAACACTTAAATACTCAGGTTAGTCAAACAGAAGCATATCAAACTTTGGAATGCGTAAGGTTTTAATAGAGATAATAAGATCTTGATTTGTTTTTTTAATACACTTCTATCAGGTGGAGGAGAGGGACAAAGAGATTGAACGTCTGAATCGTGTACTTCAAGGAGGAAGACCTCATGATGTAATTACACTTGAAGCTCAGAACGTCAGCAACGAGAAACTGATCGCCCATCTTAACCTTCAGGCAAGCGCGGCAGTCACTGCAGATGGAATATTTTTCTAATGCTATAGAAGGGTTTTTTTCTGAAAGAAAAAAGAGTATTAATGGTTGCTGGTCCTTGCTAACTGTAGTCCTTTTGTCTGTGTTACACAGATTGAGCACCTGCAGGAGACCAACAGGACACTAGAGCAGAAGATTGAAGGACTGCAGCAGAGAAAGAAAATCGCCTCCACCGAAGTAGCCAATCTGTCATTAAAGAACCTGGAACTGTGTGAAGAACTGACACACATCGATGACCTCGCGAAGCGGCTGGAGATGGACAAGGAACATGTTTTGGAAACTGCTGACATGGAGCTGCAAGAAACTAAAGTAAGAACATGAAGAGACAAAGAGAAATAAAAAGAAAATATCTGCATTTACACTCATCAAATATAAATATACATGGTAGCAAAATCTGATTTTAATCCAATGAAAACAGCTCACAAAGTCTAAGTGTTTTCTCAACAGAAAGAGATTCTAAGGCAGCAGAAAATCATCGAAGACTTGGAGGACATCATCACAAAAATAAGAAGGGTGTGTACAGTATATGGTGTCTAATGTGCTTAATTGTAATGTATTTAGTATGTAATAGGTATTGTCTGTGCAAATATTGGCTCCGATATTGAGCATTTTTTTCCAGTACTTACTCTTTTTTTTTTTTTTTTTGTGATTTTCATGAAATACTTTCATTAAAAATGCATCACTTTGGCTCTGATACAGCCACCTCTCTCTGTCTGCAGTCACACTGGGGTCTTGAGCAATGTCTTGCCTGCAGCATGATCTGATTGGTTACACTTCATGGGCACTAGCTTATCAACACTGATGATAAGCTTTCTTTTAATTTAACATGTAAAAAAAATTAAAGGTAGTTCATTAAAGATTTGTGTTGGATATGTTGTTATTCAAGATTCTGACACCAAGATTTTAATTTTTCCTATGAAAGTATATCTATTCCAAGTGTCCTTGATGATCTGTCTCAGTATCTGACCTGAAAAAAACAGATCGGTCAGCCCTTAATCTTGAGTTAAACATAAACTGGTGTTTGTTGAAATGACAGGAGCAGTCAGAAGGTGACTTTGAGAAAGACCGACTCAGAGATCAGCTTGTGGAGCTCAAAGAGCAGAATGAGAAGATGGAGGGACTCATGAATTTTCTGGAGGATGAGAAAATCAGGCTGCAGAACAAAGTAGAGAAAATGATGGCAGCTGGTAAGCAGCAGTTTGATGTACCCCAGCTGTCCAAAGCTTTTGTTACATCAGCTTTGCACTAGTGTGTTGCTGACTTGTTACTGTTTACTAGACAAAGACCTGGTGTTGGAGTTGGAGACCATGCGTGCCAAACATGGTGTTTGTGGAAGGGAACGCTCTCCGTCTCGCCTGGACGCGTTTGTTAAGAGCCTAGAGGAGGAGAGGGATTACTATCGTCAAGAGGCCGAGCGCTACAAAAGAGCCAGAGGAGCTGGTGGTCTGGATGTAAGCCCCGGTCGCAGTCCAACCAGAGGCAGGAGCCCAAAGTCCAGAGTAATCAGGGTAAGACACAATAAAAGTACTTGGTTAGGCTGAATAGATGAAGTTTCTCATAAAACTGGTGCAAAAAGTAAAGAATAATGGCTTCAAATTTTCAGGGAGGTGCTGCAGAGGCAGAACTGTTACATTTAATTAAGGAAAGAGATGAGCTGAGGGCTGCGCTGCTGGACTTTGAGAAGCACATGGAGGATATTCAAAGCAATGTAAAGGCTCTCAGCACTGAGAGAGAACATTTTAAAACCTTGTATAAACAGGTACGTTTAGAGACATTCTGCCAGCCTACTTGCTCTTAAAATATACCAAATTTATTTATACTTCTAAGGATGAAATGTGCTTGTTTTGCTTAGGCGCAAGATGACCTAAAGTCGGCCCGAAACGTAGATATGTCAGCTGACATCTTGAAACTCGAGGAGGAGGTGAAACGCGCAGAAGTCAAAATTGAGCAGTTGACCACTGAAAGAGATGCACTGATGGAGAGGTTGAAGGTCAGTCCAAGGGTAACACTCACATTATAATGACGCCCTATTATTGTCCTGTAGAAGATAGTCAGCTGTGAAAACATTTTTCCGGTACACAGTGTAATTGGGATTACATGGGGTGGCAAATTCAAAGCAAAACATGAACCCTTGACTTCTACAGTGAGGGGAGCTGGTGTCTCTGTGCTGTGGGGGGCATTATGGGAGCAGGGTATGGGTGGTATGGTGTTATTCTGCACTAACATAGTGCTTTTCTACTTTAATCCCATACCGTGCTTTCTGCATTCACTTATGCAAGGATACATGTGACGAAATGTAGTGGTGCCTAAGACAAATGTTTGACATGAAGAGAGACAACATGAGGAGATTCTTTGTCATCATTAACAGAGTTGTAATTGATTTAGGTGCTGCTGGACTTTGGAAGAGCTTTAATTTGTACATACTTTCCATTGATGGAGGCCATACACGGTAGAAAGTCCTCATCTGTTCAGAAACCCTGTGCTGTTTTTACACACTGCTCAGCCCCCTCAAGAATGATTACTGACACAGTGCTACAGCATAATCTGTCTCCAGCTGCTCATTGATTGTGTATTTTTCTGTGTTCGACAAGCACATTAATTGATCATTTAAAAAGAATTGTGTGTTGCTGCACTGCTTGTTCAGCTCACCTCAGCAACCACATTTCCATACTGTAAATAAGTTTTATAATTTAGAATGTGTATATGTATCTGCAGGTTGCCCATACTTCAGCTCTCACAGACAGACAAGGAGAGGAGAGGAGGATTCTTGACCTGGAGAATGCTGTTAAGAGTGTGAGCGTGATGGAGATTTAATTAAACCTTTGGATATATTTTCCCCTACCCAGTGTTCATAATGTGTGAAATCTCATTGTACCGTGTTATGTAATGTTCACTACTCCAGCTTTGGTTTTAAATAAGGTTGTGTTGCTGCCTTTCCACCCGGCACATTGTAGAAAGCCTTTATTGTCATTATTTAAAGTACAACCAAATTTAATTCATTGTATCGTCGTTCTGGGTGGTAGCTAGAGCGAGAGAGATTGGACCTGCGATCACAAGTGTGTCTGCTGAAGGAGAACAGGGAGGCTGCAGAGGAGGAGCTGAAGGTTCGGTCCGCTGCTCTGGTCCACAATGCAGAGGAGGTGGCCCAGCAGAGGGCTGAATCTAATGCTCTGAGGTATCAAACTGTGATGTCGTATGTATGTCTGCTGAAGCCTCTTCTACTCCAGGACTTCTCTGAAAAAATTTACTATTATTTAGCCAAAAATCTGTTAAGTGAATATTCTAGTACAAGTTTACCAAATGATGAACAAAATATCAATGTAATGCTCTTTTAAAGTGTTTAAATATCAAGGAGTGTCCTGTAAAAATAAACTGACATTTTCGACATTATTGTTTAACAAATGGGCCGAAATAAGGTAGCACAGACTCACTGACTTTAGGGTATGTGGAGGAGTATACTGTTACGCATAGTCACCCCAGAAAAGGCCATTCTGAGCCAAGAAAACCAGGAACATACTGTTTTCTTTACACAACCAATCACAATGCCATTACGAGTAATTGTTTCAGTGTGTCATCTCCTGAAGCTTAATTTTGTTCCCGTCAAGGAGCAAAACAACCTAAATGAAATGATGACTTGCAGTAAGAGATTGTTGTATGTCTTGCCACAAACTTGTTAGGGAACTGATGGACTTCTCCCTGTCTGTCTTTAGGCTGCTGCAGGAGCAGATGGAGCAGTCACTGTCTGGTACTCAACACAGGCTGTCGGTGAAGATGAATGAGCTGCACGCGGCCCACGAGCAGATTGCAAAACTGGAGGAGAGAATGGGTGAATATGCTGCTGCAGTCGGTGCCGTGCATTGTTCTGCTTTTTTCCTCTCCGCGACTGCTCTGCTGTTTGCTTAATTTCGGTTTGCCTGCCAGGAGAGCTGAGTCAGCAGAGCTCCAAGCACAGGGAGGAGGTAGCTGTCCTTCACAAGTCAGTCTCTGCCCTGGATAGAGAGAAAGATGCCCTGCAGGATGAGGTGGATCAAAAGACTGAAAAGCTGGTTGTTCTCCAGGAGGAGCTATCAAAGAAGGTAGTTGTCATGACAAACCTCAGCAAGATGACAAGCTTTTATTTATTTAATTTTCAAGTCTCTATGAAAACAATACACGGATGCCTATATGTACACTGAAGAAGGTAATTAATCTTGTTAATGTTCCTTCTGTCCATACTCCCCCTCCAAAGTAATTCTAGTGTAGTTAATAAGGGATCAATTTCTCTTTTTGTGGAAAAATGCTCCATAAGGTTTAACCACAGGTATTATGAGCCATCAGCAGTTACCATTAGTCAAATTAAGTGGGTGTAATCCAAAGTTTACAGGGTTTTTAGTAGAGGATTCACTTTTTTGTTGCTGTGCCTCCATTGCAGGTGAGCAGATAAATACAATTTGAGGAAAGAGAAAGAGGGATTTTTGCTCTAAAAAGACTCTAAAGGTGGAAGAAGTCTTCTTGACCAAGTGATGAGTACTTATATTAACTCTGGGTAGTCTTAAAACTGCGTTTTTGCACAAAAAGAGGACTGTGGCTGTTGTGTTCTCTTAAATTTGGAAACACATTAGTACGGCATCTCCTCATTGCTGTTGTGGAGAAGAGGACAGAATGCAATGACCCGAAACTCTTTCCATGTATCAAATGTACTTGTATTAAAATAGACTTTAAATTTGCCGCAATGCTCTAAAAATTAAAAGAGAATTTTAGTTCATTTATAACTACTGTGCTTCCCATTAATGTGTCTGTTATGGTTCTAAGTATTATGGTGACTGTGCAGTTTCTTCCTCTGTTGTGGAGATTTGGGGAAGTGGAGTTTAATAGGAGACAATTAGCATGAGCTTCCTGCAGCTTTGCAAAGAAAGCTGATTTTTACATGAATCATTTTAAACATTCGTTCCCATTCCGATTGAACGTTAAAAGAAATTAGCTGAAGCACGATTTTCCATCAATTTTTTGTTTTTCCTTTATGGTTAAGTCAATCTTGGTCGTGGCTCTCACTTGGTTTTTGGGAAGGTGAAACTCCATCTCCAGGAAATTAATATCTATCGGTTCAGGAATGACTTTTTGGCCCACACTAAAAGCTAACTGCACATGTGAACAAAGTAGGATGTGCAGATAAATATGCCAGTGATTAGGCCAGCCACCAAGTATTCCTGGATGGAGATTTCTAATGCAGTCAGCAAAATGTCTGTTGCAGGAGCTTTTTTGTGTTTAAATTAGGTCAGACTGAATACAAATGTGTAAAGAGATTCATCTAAAACAAAAAATGGTGGGAAGCTGTAGGGACCTCATCGTAATTGTTCCGCTAAATGCCATTCACAAGCTGTGTTGTGCATCTCTTCATTTCCTTTCATTTCCACAGCCGAGGTCGGTGTGTGTGCAAAGGTAGCATGACTCATAGAGCTGCAACAGTCATATGAATGGGAAATGCACCACGTTGAAATATGCCAAAATCCTGTTTCAATCTAATTATGGTTCGTGTTTAAAGAACACTAATATTGGACAATTCTGTGACATTTATGCAGGAAAAGACCCTTGCAGATGTGAGACTCACAGTCACAAACATGGACACCTCACTAGCGTAAGTATTGTACTCTCTGGGTTTGATGTTATACAACTAAATGCCATGACAAAAAGGCCATGCAAGAAGCCACCCGTTTCTATTAATAAACTGATAACTGTTGACATGTAGTGATTTTAACCCTTCCAGTCAGCTGCAAGGAGCGTTGAATAGCCGGGAGAGGGAGACAGCCAGTCTGAGGAGACAACTGGATGCGTCTCAGGAGGAGCTGGCTGGACTCAGGAGAGACAAAGAAATCACAATCAGGGAGAACAGGAGGCTGCAAGATGACCTGGCCACAATGACCAGAGAAAACCAAGTAAACAATGAATGTTACTGCCATCATTAAGCAGCAGTTTATTCTGTCAAACACTAGGGAAATGAAAGAAACAAAAGTAGTAACACCAGCTTCACTTGTCTCTTTGTCCAGACGGTACATGTGGAAATGGAGGAGGCTTTGCATGAGAAGGATGAGCTGAAGTTGAGGGTCCACTCATACATATCTGAAGTGTCCAGAATAGAGAAACTGATGGCCTCAAAGGCAAGTAAAAACCCTATACTCGTACAGCTATTTGAAGTTCTATACAGTATATACTTTGGGCATGGTCTTATAAAAGCTTGTCAGTGACACCCTGTAGATGCCCTCTGCTGATTGTTGACCCACAGGAGCAGGAGAACAGGGATTTGCTGGAGCGTTTCAGGATGGCTCACTCTGACGTGGAGGAGCGGGAGCAGAAGTTACAGCATGCTGAAGGCATCAATAACTCCATCCGCCTGGAGCTGCTGTCCTCAGATACAGAACGCAGACACCTCCGAGATACTGTCGGTCACCAAGAGAGAGAAATCCAGCAGGTGAGACACATTACAATGAGATTAAGATTTCACTGGACACTTAAACATTTGATGTCACTTTTTTTTTTATACCGGTGTGTCTTAAATGTTCTTTCCACCCTGCTGTTTCTCCAAGCACATGCAAGCACTGCAGGCTTATGAGGCCCAAGTATCGTCTCTGGTTCGTGGGATGTCCCGACTCGAGGAGGAGCTACACAAAGCACAGGAGGAGAAGGCTGCTCTCCTCTCGGATCTGGCTTCTGTCAGGGAGCTCTGTGTCAAACTGGACTCTGGCAAGGAGCTCACTGCACGCCAGCTCACCTCCAAGAGCATGGACGTCGAGAGGGTGAGGCCTGCTGTGGTTTCGATATGTTCTTAAACACGCTTCCTCTGGTCTTGGCAGTGAAACGGGTCGCATTCCGCTGTGCGTGCACTCTGCTACATCAGTGGTAGTTATCTGTCTTGTGATATTTATGCTTTCTGTTTTTAGGTCACAGGAGAACTGGAGGATGTTCGATCCGAGGCGGAGCTTCTTAAGAAACAACTGGCCAGTGAGCGACTGACTGTGCGTAACCTTGAGACGCTGCTGTCCACCAATCGGCAGAAGGAATTCCAAACACATTTGACGGCCAGCGAGAGAGAGTCAGAGCTGAAAGTCCTACGTGACAGGCTCACACTGGCTGACAGCAAAACGTAAATAAATCCAGTTCAGTGTCTTGGTTTGAACTGAATTAAATGTCATTTTTTAAAAAGTTGTTGATTATTATTCATGTGTGTGCACAAAGTGCAGAGCATGCCAGGGAGGTGTCCCAGCTCCGTGGCAAAGTGTCTCAGCTACAGACCGAGATGGACGTTCTCAAAAGACAGCTGACCACTGAGCGCTTTGAACGGTGAGTTAAAGTAGATAGAGATAGTTGATTTTTACTCTGATGTCTTGGACTGAAACCCAACAGTCATAGATCCTTTTCAGTTTCCCAGAGTGCAAGTTTACCTCTTCACCAACACTCTAAACCCTCCCCAAAAAGTAGCCTCAACTGGTACAAAGCTTTGGATTGTTGAGTTTTCTGTTCTCTGTTCAGAGACCTACTACTACCTACTATGCTAAGCACTGTGAGATGACGTGTTGTGAATCTGCGCTATATAAATAAAATTGAATTGAATTGAAAGCAGCGGAAAGCAGCATGTTGAAGAAGCTACATGAACATTGTACTGAAAACTAGATTGAACATTAACCTGATTATCTGCTGATGTAAGTAATTGCCTATGATTTTATTTGGCGATCACCTCATCAATCCGTTTAAAAAGTTGATTTCAGCTCTCCTGAACAGACATTTTACTGCTACCAAAGTGTCGAGATTTAGTGTATTACATACAAGATACAAAAGGTTTTATATAAGCACTGAAGTGACTCCACTAATGTCTACATATGATGTATTCTGTAGCCACATAATCACATTGCTGTTCACAAAGAGATTATTTTCTCTCATTAAGATCGTTTTTAACATGGATTTGACTGGAAAAAAAACAGTTTTATCATCGTGTTATCAGAATGTAGAGACATTAGTGAGAATTTCACACTGCAAACCAGTTAAAGTTGTCTTGTTGTAGCTGAATATAGACCTATTACTTGATCCATGAGAGAGTTTTGAAGTTAAGTTTAGACTGTCCTACTTCTTTTTAAAAATCTGGCTGAATCACTGCCCAGTGTGACATCAAACCCAAATATGTTAAATAGTCTACCATTCAAAATACATGTATTCATATTTTTCGCTATAATTACTTCATTTTTGATCAAAATTGTTGCATGCTTTCTTCAAAATGTCAAACTAGTTGACTAAACTTGACTTCAGCTCTGCTTTAATATAGTGTTTGAAAAGTGTGATCGATAAAGTAATTATTTTAGCATTTTGCAAGCTTTAATACTTATAACTACATGTAGGTGGCTCGACCAAGACAGTGGGGATACAAACAAAACATTTTAATCTAGTCTCATTGCCTCTGTTTCCTCAGTGAAAGGGCAGTTCAGGAGATTCGCCGACAGGGTTTGTCATTCTCATCCCTGCAAAGCTCGTCACCCCTCAGTGTCTCCAGTGGTTCTCACCATGTCTCCCCAGAACGCTCCATCCTCCGAACTCTTGACCGCTCCACTGACAAGACAGCTGACAAGTAAGACCTTGGGCATGAAAATGATGAAGTGGTTTTAATATTTTTAAACTGCATAAAATCTGAGTGAAAGATACTGCAAACCAATATTTAATTTTTTAAAGTTGATTTTCTCTTAAAACCAAAATAAATTAGCCCTTACTCTGAACCCCATAACCCACCAGCAAGTTTGAAAGACCTTTGATCTTTTTTTAAATGGGCAAAATTGCACTATTTACCACAGCCAGAAATGGTAAAAACACAAAGAATCGCTGGATATTCAGCATTCCAGCTGTCCTTGAACTAATCCTATGAGACCTTGGGTTCCACTGGAAAAAATATACATATCTAATGTTAACATTGTGATATTTGATCAAAATCAGTTTATTCTTCATTTAAAATTTACCTAAATAAACCATTTGCACCAGATTCTGTTAAAAGGCATCATGAAAAAGAGAACATTCTGCAATCATCAGCACAACCAAGAAGGTATTTGAGACTCAGCTGACTGTAACCAACAGTCATGAGACAAAAATTCAGGGACTTTTTTTGGTTGAACTGCAGGCTGTGTTTACAGAGAGCAGAAATGAAACAATTGTGGGGAAAATGGTTAAAAATGTAGTCGGAACAAAATATCTATAGCCTGTAGAGCTAGCATATTTTTCCTATATTAGTAATACCTGTGGGCACCTGGATAAGTGTTGTGGATGTTGAATCAAGGTTTATTTTTATTTTTTGTGAAATAAATAATTAAGGAAATTCAACTTAAAAATGTGGGTTTAGCAAAAAAATAAATAAATAAAGCCCAGTAACTCCTTGGGGTTCAGAGGGTTAATTTACTTTTTATATCAATGCCTGTTTAAAACCTCTTTTCTTCTCTTTTTAGGAGTGTTAGCTTCAAGGATTAACAACTACAATGGCAAATGAAGGCACAGATGAGTGAGTCAGAAACCACTAGATGCTTGAAGTTTGTGTCTGGACATGAAATGAAGTGAACGCCTCCACAAACGTCGACATGAACTGGCCTGTAGCATACCTCAGTGCCACTTAATTGTTCCATCCGACCAGACGCACACAGAATGAAATCATCCCTTGGCAGTACTAAAGCAAATAACTGTTCTAACATTTGAACAAATTGCGTTTCCTTTTCGAATATCCAACTTGTCATTGACTCTACTTGCACTGCAAAGTGTTCACTCTGTCAGTATGTTGTACAGCCACTGATGAAAGTTGGATTCCAGGAATTAGTCACAAATGTGAATTTGACTCCCAGTATTTTTACGCTCAAACATGTAGCAACAGAAGTGTTTGTTATGCCTGAAGTTTGGTGTATTATCTTTAATATTCATGTTTTTAAAATAATGTTAAATTATTAAATTATTCACAAAATAAAGTGATACAAAAATCAGAAACGGCAAAGACGTACATCACAAAATGGGAATTTCAGTTTTATTAGATGGGAAATAGGAAAGATGGGAGACAGAATTAAAAAAAAAAAACAAAACACACAAGCAGGATTTGAAACCTTTAACCCTCCCAATACATGGTTTGTGTTTTAGCCTGCTAAACCACTGAATGCCCACTGAAGCCATTTAACATTTACCTTTTCTATCGTCTACAGCACTGGAACAAAAAAGTTGCACACACAGTTTGGTCTTGCAACCATATTAACATTTTCATAATCGAATACTGCATCAAATTATTTCCTGTAACAGTCCATACAACATATGTATCAGTAACTTTTTCCTGTATTTGATTTCAAGCTTTAGTGGTTTTGAAGTCTCTTCCAATAATCAGCATTTTGCGGTGATATGAAGACATCACCAGTTAAAAAAAAAAAAAAAGTTGTAACAGCTCTGAAAATACCGTTTGTTCCTTAGGAATAAAAATAGTACAAATGATTCTCTATAAAAAATAATCTCAGAATTATATAAAACATTGCACATTTAATGCTGGCAGTGTTCAGTGGTTGTGTTGGGGAAGGGATAAGTGAATAGAGAAAAGTCTAAAATGTACTTGGGCAGGAGTTCCCTCAGTAGCTTCTGTGGTAAGCTGCACAAATAATAGTGTAACGTTACTGTGGTGACCGGCTTGTACCACGTTTGCCTCTCTGGGAAGTGAACATCAGGAGGTGCTCCGATGCGCTGGAGCACAAACTCCGCGTCACTTTCGAGGTTCTCTTGGGAACCAATGAAATCGTAAGAAACGGCACATGGTTGGCACAAGTTGTACATGGGCATCCAGTGGTCATTCATGCGCTCCACGTCCTCATCCAGCAAGTAACGGACGAACTCTGCAAAGGTCACATCATCTCCTGTGATAGACGAGTCCTTAGCGTGGCCCTTTCTGTACCGCTTTATTATCTCCACCCCGTACTTCTTCTGGTAGGACTCGATCTCCCCAAACTTGTTCCTGTATGCAGAAAGCAGCCGCTCCATTGGCTCCCGCACAAACATGAACTTGAAATAGTGTTTGAGTCGGTAGCTGATCTCCTCGGGCTTCAGGCTGGACAGAAATAGCAGGTCGCTGTGGTGGTCCATCTTGATGTTGACGTCGACGCTCTCCAGGGTGCCGCTCAGGACCTTCAGGACCCTCTTCCAGTTGGAGCAGGCCACCTTGGGGACGTAGCAGTAGAGGAAGCGGTACTCGTCGTTCACCAGGATGTGCTGCAGCACAATCTTCCTCTGCGGGGGGCTCAGGGACCAGACGCTGTGGGGCATGTTCTTCTGGCTGCACATGGTCCTGATGGTGCGGTTACGGATCTCGTGGAGGATCTAAATGTAAAAACAACCAGTGATTTAAAGCTACAGTAGACAGGAATCATGGAAAAGGGAAAAAATACACAATCCTCCTCCGACAACTGTTCCCTCTCCACCTCCCTGTTCTAAACATCTTCCACGGGGTTTCTGCAGGGCATTAAAAAGAATTAATAGTCATTAAATTGATTTTGTGAAAATTAAGGCCTTAAATGGAATTAAAAATCATTAAATTTGATTCTCAGTGGCATTGAAAATTCTTTGTGCAGTTTTCAAGAAAAATATTTGACAAGAATAATATATAATCATAGACTGCGATTCATCAGATATGTGCATCTGTGTAAACATGCTGAAGCATTGCAATAATTGCTCCGGCCGGTCAGGTACCAGCAGGCTGGACCAGGTGGAGGAGAGCTGGGAAGTGCAAATTCCAGCAAAAATGGCTAGAAAACGTGGAATTCGGAGGATGACTACAGCCTGTGGGTGGTCAGGGGTGGTTGCCAGATTCAAAAACTGAAATGTAGGGACAGTTTTCATAGAAAAATCTTCTTTTACAAAAAACAAACCTGTGTAATTTGTTGAGTTCACAGTCATGGCATTAAAATTTTTACAGTATAGCATTAAAACGGCATTAAAAGGCATTAAATTTGACTGGCTGATTGCTGCAGAAACCCTGTTCCACTTCACAAGGACATCTTAGTGGCTCCACCTATAGCAAGGCATTTTAAAACTGAATAGCCAGGCTAGTTAGTATTGCAGATATTTCTATTTTAGCTCTTGCTGGGCAAAACATTTCAAACATCCTTCTTATCATTCTTCATGGAACAAATGATGCAACTTTCTCAATTCACGTGTTTGAGGTTCCTCATTATAGATATTGCAGATATCTGCAGCTGAATTATGACTAATGGTGATTCCAGTTTCAGATGCTTACAGTTTAATTCTGACTTGTTATAATTCTAGTTCAATATTTCTTTAATTCCCTTCAATTTAAGAATATCTCCAATGGCCTTTTTGGTTATCTTAAATTAAGTTTTAACTAGTCAGTATGATGCAGCAGATATCTTGAACTGGAATTCCTCCTGTCAAAATATATAATTACAGATACCCAGAATTGACAAAGCAAAACGACAATGCAGATAACTGTAACGGTGCCAAAAGATGCTGGAGGTGGGAGGCAGCGTCCCTTTCAAACATGTGTCACTGCACCCCTAATGGCATATGACAAGCTGTTTTATCTCGATATCAGAGCAGCCTGAGGCCAAAGTTTTAGTAAAAATCAACCACAAATCTCTAATGAACGTAGCTCATGTTCTCAACAGACTCCTTGCTGATAAGCTCCTTCTACTTTACAGCATTTTCTACCAACAGCCACGGCAGCAGCTGCTATCACTTCTGCTAACACTGTGCATATGTTTTGCAGAAGAAGTCTCATATTTGTGACGTCATGCACAGTATTTGAAATATCTTCAATTAGTCAAAACGGATCTTGTTAAAGATAACTGGAATACAAATTCTGCCAGGTGTAAATACAACCAGCCCATGCTGCACCACAGATTGATGACGCAATATTATGACAAACCAGTAGGTTCCAACTGAATCAAACTGTACACACATTTTCTAATGGCAGCTGTAGTCTGACTCACCGAATGTAGGATGGATGTATGAGCCTGCTATTGGCTGATCATTACAGGCAGCTGTTTCTTTCCTGTTTTCTTTACTGCAGGAAACGACAACAACCACCCCAGAGCAGCGACCTACTACACTTGAAGTTTTGCAGAAGATTTGGATCATGCAGTAAGGCAGCCCTGCTAATTTTTTTTTCAGTGGATTATCAATTTTAATCACAGTTCTCATCTTCCTGCATGCAAATGTTTCACCAAGAAAACACCAAAATTGCATCCTTTGCTTACACCTGCTAATGACAACTGTGACTGTTTTACCAAGCTAGAGCATTTCCCCCCAAGAGCAGAAAGATAATGTGACACAGCCCATCCATTATGTTCTACAGGATAGACTGGAAATTAGAGATCGGGGCAGCTACAGTACGTACTAACAGTAAAAAGTATGAAGTATGGAAGACAGGCATTGTTGCTACTTACACAATCTCACCCTCTGAGTATAAAAGACCAATGATTGGATAAAACCTCTTGTTTGGGGCTAAATTTTCTAAATCCTGAGCCAAGATGAGATGCAGAAATGTAGTTATCTCTCAAAACACTTGTACTGCGAGACACTGAAACGTTAGTGGAAGTTTTGTCCACTGATGCCAAACAAATCTTGCCTATCTCTGCTTTAAGGATGCATTCCTCCGATTTTACGCATAAACATTTTGCGAGTAGTGCTTTGCATACAAGCTGCAGGTGTAGTGAAGGCATTTAGCAGCCAGAGCAGGGTAATGAAGAGCTCGTCTCAAGTTGCATTAAGGTCATAAACATCAGGATAGACCTGCCAGTACTGGTGTGATTTTGTCTTCTCCAGAAACGCAGCTGCCACACGTCAGAGGAAACCGCTTTAAAGCCTTTAAGCCACTGTTCATAGCAGATCTACAACTGTTGCGAAATAGTTCGTACGCAGGCACGACTCTACCTCAATTCTGTCTCTTGAACCACACACTCTCCTTCACGGTTTCGTTTCATGACTTTTACCTGCCACTCCGCTTCCACCTCGTCGGCGCTGCGCTTCCCCGCCTCCCGGATGAAGTCCAGTCGCCTGCGGTCCCCCCGAGGTGAAGGCGTCTCCATGCTGTTCAGCATTCCTTTCTCGATCATGAGCAGCAGGCCTCCGGATGCTACGATCACCAGGAACGTTAGCACAGACGGCAGCACGGCGGAGCTGCGGCGCACCGAGAGGGAACTCACCGCGCTCCGAAACTTTAGAAGGGAGCCGCTCCGAGCCGCTGCGCCCCGGTTCATCCCGTAGTCCTGCCGACGAGGGAGCATGCTTCCAGTCCCGTGTGTCTCTTTCATACCGATCAGCTTCTTTAAGATAAACTCTAACTACTACTTACGGGGGAAAGAACACTGCTTTACCTACCACGTACCCATACTGGAGTTCAGAAGTGCGTAAAGTGCGCAAAAATGAGTGAAAACAGGAATTCCGATGAAGACTGTCAAAGTAAAACACCATCGCTCAACGTGGTGTTTTGTTTAAAATAGTTTAGATTTAAAGGGGGAAAGGCGTAATTAGTGAGGAGAGCACTAAATTGTTTTCCTCTCGTATGGTATTTTTTTTTACAGAGCAAACTAATATAAAGCGAGCACGACTTTAAAACAAAATGTTCAGAATCAGTTTTACAGCCAAGTAGGTTTTCACAAAAGAGGATTTTAATGTGGTGATTTTGGTTCATTAGTAAATGCCGAGAGAATAAGTGGATGAAAAGATTTAAAAAAGAGGTCGTGTTGCAAGTCAACAAACAGCAATTGTTACAAGACCAAAAACAAACAACAGCAACAAAAACCCAACAAGTTCAGCAAATCCAAGGAATTTTAGGTGATAAAAGTAACAGAAATGATTACACTGTGCAGTAATGTGCAAATTGTTCGTTTTACATGGGATATGGTGCAAATAACTTATGTGCAAACAATAATAATCCTATTTTAAAGCTAAGTCGCCAATACATTTTAGCACCAAAACGCACAAACTTATAAAGACTAAAATGGAAAATAAATAAATCATAATGCACTTTTTTTGTGAAAATGTAATGTATGTATGTTTGCAGGCAGTAGGCTCTTTTGTGTCTATGTGCACTGAACTCCTGATGCAGAGGGAGGTGCTGAAAACGCTCTTATTCTCAGCACCTTAAAGTTCTACACTCAAATTTTTTGGCCTAGTATAATTTGAACAGGTTTTACAGATGTTTTACAGATTATAATTTGCAAAATCACAGAAAAAAAGGTCATATTTACATGTTAACCACAGAAAAATAGGCCAAAACTAAAAGTATTTTTATAGGGATTGTTCTTTTACAACGTTTAACTGTAAAATTGCCATTTTTTAAAAAACTGTATTTAAATCAGCAAAAATATTCTTTTCAGATATTTGCTGTTATTTGAAAGAAAACTTATGCTTCCAGCATACAGTGCCGATCTTTAACAAGACTAAAAAAATAATCACAACCTTTGGATTATATTGCTCCATTTTTTGCTGTTTTCTAGCACTTGTTTTCAGTTTTTGTCCTTTTTTGTTGTCTGTTTGTTTTTCATAGTCTATGTGTAAAATAATATGTTCAATAGTGATTTTACTCGCTATTATTTGTAATTTAATTGTATGGGAGAAATCAGTGTTTTTGCAACTTTTTACTTGTAATTTTTCCAAACAACTTACTATTATTTAACAGATTATATTGTTTTGCTAAATTACGGATATTATCTAGTAAAATCAGCGAAAAGGTATTAATTTGCAGGTTAACTGTTAAAAACTCAGGCTAAAATAGTAATCACACTGAAAATCTGTATTTTTACAAACAGTAATATGTTGTTTTATCACATTTGACAGTAAAATTGCACAATTTTACGGTATTTAAATGAGCAAAATATCAGCAATTGGTAAATATTTTTTAAAAACTTTTTTATTTATATGCTATGTTTTTGTTAAATTACACATAATAGCTAGCTAACTTCCAGTGGGAAGTATTCTACAGATATTTTACATTTTTTAAATAAAAAATATTAATTTAAAATAATATAAATAGTATCAAAATATTGGCGTTGTTTCAAAGATTTTCCCTGCTATGTTAAATTACAGATAATATCAACTAAAAAAACAGAAAAAAATGAGTGAAATAATACATTTTATCGTGCTATTTTTTCCAACCATCTACTTTTAACTCTTTGATTTACCAGCAGATATATTTAACCATCGTGTTGTCCTGCAGGTCAAAACTGACACGTTTTAAAGTTTGAAAATGTGGGAAAAAATTATATTTTGACAGTGAAACTTCTGATGTCCACATTTTCAACATTTTTGGGAAATCTTTGAACATTTTTTGATGGAAAAAAACATTTTAAAAATGTTTCTTAAGAGCATTCACAAAAAAAATCTACCAAAATCCAGCAAATTTCGCTGGATTTTGGTTGATTTTTATGTGAATGTTCTTAAAGGAAATATGAGAAGTTTTACTGATATATATGTAATCACTTTAGATATTTTTAGGATTTTCTTGGAAGATTTTTACTCATTTTTTGAAAATATTTACAAGAATTTTCTTGCCAAATTTGGGGGATTTTTCTTAAATAGAACTTTTAGGGGAAACTTTTCAGGAATTACTGGAATTTTCTTCCTGAAGGTGCAAGTTTGCAAATTTTCAGAAATTTGGGGAATTTCTTTGCTGAATTTTTGGATTTTTTTCAGACAGGGAAACAATATTTTTTGGTGCCCGTAAATGAGGACAACAGGAGGGTTAATCAGACATAAAGCAGAGCTGCTTGACGGGCTGCATATCTCAGCAAACTGTCCCTGCAGGACTGACACCTTCATCTGTGCTCCTCTTCCTGCTCCTCCTCCTCTTCCTCCTCCTCCTTTTCCTCCTCCTCTTCCTCAGGCGGCTCCATTCAGCTCCTCGTCTCTTTAATTACCTCCCGTCAGGCGCCGGTTTACGTTCCGGTAACGTGCTGCCATCGTGACCGGAGCTCTAGTGTCTGCGCCTCTCTACTCTCTCTCCACTCTCTCTGTCTCAGCCACGCCCTCCCTTCTCCATCTCCATCATCTCGCACGCGTGCAGCTGTGCGGGGCTCGGTGCGTGTGTCGGGCACCCGCAGCATCAGTAACACAAAAGGGTCGGAGCAGCCGGAGCTGCTGCAGCTCAGCGCACCGTCGGAGGAGGAGAAGGCGTCGCGTTTTACCGAACAAAGGTGGTGGGATTTTCTTCCTTCTTCTTCTTCTCTTCCATATTGTTTGTGCTCATTGTTTTCCATTTTCCACGACGCTGATGACCTTGTCACTGTAGCCCACCTCCTCATTTCCCACTGACCTGCTCACATCTCCATCCATCGCAAATGTGTGTATGTGTGTGCATGTGCGTGTGTGTGTGCTGTAAATGGGCTGGGATTTGCAATTTGATCTGGCACCAAATGCGCAAACGCCGATGTCAACAGGCCAAATTGTGATCAATTTTTGTTTTATCTTTTTTTACTCCAGTCCGAAGGAATCAATTCAACGCCATTCGGATGTCATCTGTGATAATGTGTGAGGAAATCAGAGGCCAGATTCTTTGTTCTCTGTGCGCCTTTTTTAGTCTGCAATTAATAGACTGTAATCCCCGTGCGCCAGCGTGCGCTAATCTGCCATTAACGGTTCCGGATCGATCCGTGCCTTCGGGTCTATATGTTGATGTGGCCTTTCACTGTAACAGTCTGTCTTTCTCTAAACGATACGGGCTTGTAGAAATGTCAAGGATGTTGGAGTCAGCTCGAGAAAAAAAACACGCACAGGCCATATGGTTAGGGCCTGCGAGAGGAGGAAAAAATGAAATTATGGATTTATCTCTCCACGCGTCATTTAAAGGCTTTAAATCAATGCTGCATTACTGTCATCGTCGGGGCTGAGATACAGACAGAGAGAATGGATGGCAGAGGGCCAGGGGGCTGCTGATGTGGAGTAAACTGGTGGGTTTTCATTTGGTTGGCTGGTTCTCCACCTGAGTGACAGGCGGTTATAGTAGTCATCACAGCTGCTCATGTGCAATCCGGGTTTCAGCAAGAACTAGGCTTTAAAATAAAGACTCCAGCATCTGGCTGAGGGTAATTCAGGCGCAGTGATGAGCTTCACATCCAGCCTGATGGTTTAGACTCTCTGTAAACAACAAACAGTAGTTATGTCATCACCACCCAAATGGTGACTAATTGGGATCTTTGCAGAGATGTGTGGAGCCTCAGCAACACCAGGCATGCATCCATTTTATCTGTATTACCCTGTAACCTCAGATAAAACTGCAGCCATGGCTCTGGTTTCTAGTCACTGTAAGGTGGACAAAGGCCCGTCAGTGTGTTTGCGTGGAAACACCCATTTTTGCAAAAAAAAAAAAAAAAAAAAAAAAATTTTTAAAAATACAAGACCCGTATTCAGTTTTACCATAGAAGTGTCAGCCTGTCACTGAATAAGCATCTATATTAGGACTGCACCATTGTTTTGATATTGATTGTTTACTTAATTAATTGATTAGTTTCAGTCTATAAAATGTGTGAAAACTGTGGAAAAAAAATGTCCACCAGAGTTTCCTAAAGCTCTCCCATTTTGTCCACATCTGTTAGTTTGCTGTAAAAGAGGATTAAAGAAACCAGAAAGGATTCATATTTAAAAAGCTGGAGTTAGAGAATTTAGACTTTTTTGTATTAAAATATCACTCAAATTGATTATCAGAATGGGTGCAGATGAGTGTAATTGCGGATAGCTAATCGGTTTTTTGATTTAAGAATAGAATAGTGCAGTAAAATGAAGCAACAATCATGTCGTTGTATTCACAAAATCAGACAGCATTTTAAATAGTACAGTAAGAAACGTGCAGATATAAAAAGGAAAGATCTAGTGAACGGTTTCATGACTTGGCTGCATTTTTTGCTCATAAAACTGTATTTTAAGATGAAACTAGTTTGTCCTGCTCTATTGTAGTCATGAATAGTGCAATAATGATACTGTATATTTCTAAAAATTGACCAAATAAATACCTGGTATTTTTTTGCTCCCTGCTTTGCAAAAGCTTTTCAATCATTTTTACACTATTTTACATATCTTGTATTGGAGATCCTTGAAATACTATCATTGCTTTCCTTGTCTAAAGCAAAAAAAAAAAAAAAAAAAAAATGTAATTACAGCCAGCCAGTGATGTTCTTATGAGGATTGTCCTAATTATTCATCCCTGTGTGATGCAAGTTATCATCATCTCTTCAGAAAGTTGCTCCCCAGTTGAGGTTATGCACGTTTATGTAACACGAATCTGCCTAAAATATGTACAGTATATTCTGTTTCAGATGTTGTTCATTCTTTTACGCTGACATGTTTTAGGCATTTTGATCTACTCAGAAATTCCAGTATACATCAAAGTAACAGTAAAATTCAGCTGGCTGTAGATTAAATGAGGGTTTCAGTTGTTAACTATTTTATAATCTGTTTTGATAGTCTGAGGTTTTGTTTTTTTTTTTTTACCCCAGCTTCTTAAAATTGAACGTTTTCTGTTTTCTTTTCTCCTCGTATGACACTAGACTGACTATATGTAGATTGTGGACAAAACAAGACATATGAGGATGTTTTTCTTGCTTTTGTGAAACACTCACATCCGAATTTACAGGCCAGACTACTAACTGATTAATTGAGAAAATGATCGCCAGTTCCAGCCCTACATTGGATCAAATGTTTGTATTTTTTGCTTACAAGAGCCTAAACTGATTATTTGCAGATTAGTTTTCTGCTGATCATTCCTTCCATGAATCAACTAATCCTCTTTAAACTGAAACAAACTGTAAACCAAACACAAAATACAGTAACCGAGAGCTGTGTATATGTAGGTTTGTATATTTCATGTCATATGATTGTAAAATTAGCTCATATTATGCCCTTTTTATGCACATTTCCCCTCCTCTGTGATCCTTATCATTCATTAGCCTATACAGCGTAACTCATACACTAACATATTTCCATCTATGGAAAAAAAACTCCACATATTCAGACGTTTCCTCTCATTTCCATGAGAATTCTGAATGACTGGTTCCCCACATGTCAAGAGAAGTGGCTGTTACAGTATCACTTAGCATAGCTGAGGGTGTTTGATCCCGGCCTCGTTTCACATTAAGTGGAGTCATTAAGACTCTCTGTGAGTGTGAGTGTGTGTGTGTGTGAGCGAACACACGTGGATATCTGTGCATGGTTGTGCTGCTTTTACTGGGTGTTTCTGTTGCTGCACACACTCCGTCAGAGAGCAGTCTGTCTTTGAAGTGCTATGCTGCTGTAATATAGGCAGCATCCAGGTTGGTAAAGCCCCATCATTACCATATCTCTGTGAGACTGCAGTGTGAGCCTGCCAAAACTGGAGAGTGGGGGAGCTGCCCTTATTACACAGTAACACTATGCTGATGCTCACAGCCTTTATGATTCCAGATCAGATTAATAGGAAATGAGGATCTCATTTAGTCGTATGGCTTTGAGGCTGTCAGGGTGAAGAAATAAGCTGCTGTATGTTCTTCAGAATGGATGCTTGCATTCAAAAAATAGCCGCTGAAGTCGATCTGTGTGTTGAATGCAGCTCTGAAGTCTGCAAGCTTCACAGGCGAGACTATAAGCTACGTGTGTGACCAGTAATGGTATTAAGCAACTGTGGTACGCCGCTTTACAAATCATTATAATCACACATGTGCATACAGGATTGCTGTTAACCCACAATGAAAGCCTTTGTGTGCATCAGCTAGCAGAAAATGATGAATGCCACTCTGTTCTCCTGCACTGGCTATCTGGCGGGGAAAACAAAGTGTCACTTTGTGCCTCCTCAGCACAGCAGCACTAATAGACACAGGAGAACGCCCATCGCTCTTCGCTCAGCGCTCACACTGCCCCCTGTCCCCGCCGACACACCTCCTGTCCTCACACTGTACATGTGCTGCCCTCCGACACTCAAAAGCCCACAGCAACGTCAGTTTTTATTCCAGGGTACCTTAGAGAGGCGATCAAATTTTCATCAATGTGACAATATCAAGAGATGTTCAGGGAGTCACTATCCTGTACGCCCACGCACGCACGCACACATAGACACACCACCACAAACACACACAGCCAAGTCCTTACTGCATCTGACACCTGACTCCAGGTAATGCCCTAGATCCACAGTGACAGCAGGCAGGTGGAACGGCAGCACACTCAGACAGACTCACACGCACAGCTACTGCAGGACGGTAAGAAGAAATTCTTCTACACAAACTTTGGTTTTGGTCTTGTTTGTTGCTTCACTCTAACTGTAGCTTTCCTCTAATGTTTTAGTGTAGATGGTTCCTTTCTGTGTGAAAAGCTGTTATCAGAAGCTGATGTTGTACAAAGTGATACAGTGAAATCTATGAATTTTACTGTACACCTGAATTTTGGTCAGCTGTGAATATGACAGATCACAATGTGTGATGGTCAAGTAGGAGACCAAGGTCTTTTTGTTGTTGTTGTTGTTATTGTTTGTCTGGACACTTACTGTTAGCTAATGTGGAAAATATAAACGCGGTCATGTGATACATGTTGCATGTGACTCTCAAACCCATTGCTACACCACATGCACGCTTTGGGTATCTCGAGTGGACAAATACCAAGAACACCTTCAGTGCTGTTTACTTCAGGCCTGAATATGTTTGGTCTTGATATTTGTTTAGTGCCTTTAATCGGGTTTTTAGCCACTCCATGCGGCACGACTGCAGGGAAGGTGATGTTGTTTGGTCAGTTGGTAAGTCGCTCCTCCACTTTGGCCCAGATTGAAGGTCAAAATCCACAGAGGGTGAATGCCACTGACTTTCATCTATCGTGACCCTCATGAACGTTGTACATATCACACCTGCTTTAATCGGGTTTTTAGCCACTCCATGCGGCACGACTGCAGGGAAGGTGATGTTGTTTGGTCAGTTGGTAAGTCGCTCCTCCACTTTGGCCCAGATTGAAGGTCAAAATCCACAGAGGGTGAATGCCACTGACTTTCATCTATCGTGACCCTCATGAATGTTGTACATATCACACCTGCTTAGCATCGATATGTTAGCATTGTCAATGTGAGAAGTTGTGTTAGTGTGAAGCTTCAAGCGCTACTGTGCACACCTGAAGCGATAGTCTCCACAGTTGAGATATAAAGCCAACACAAAGTGCCGCAAACTGCAGTTTCTCAAATGGCCACTTGAGGCGGCCTCCAAACGTGACTCACTCTCATAGACTTCCATGTTAAAAGGTCCAACATTAAAGCAGATATAGACATGTTTACAGCCTCATACTAAAAACTGTTTTGGTCTGTATAGCTAATATGCATGCCAAAGATAACTGTACAGGAGTTGAGTTTTTATATAACTCACCTGTTTAAATTGTATTAAGGCTTAAAGTTATGCAGAATTAAGGGTGTGGCCACTTTGAGGTCCTTGATAGGACAGTCCACGTACACAAGACATTTGCATGGTCCGCTTCAGCTCCTCTCACACGCCACATCTTTGCTCATTTTCGGATTAGCCAGGTGTTTTGAGGTGTCAGGCACTGCCAAGATGGCGATGGATGAGACCACAGCATTGAGCTTCAAAACTCCTGCTCAGGAAGCCAGTGGGTGACGTCACGGAGGGTTGGTCTATAGGTGAACCCTCACACAGCTGCTCTGACAGATGTAGTCTCTTAAAGTCTGAAATATTGTGTCGGATGTGATGCTATGTAAATATGGGGATGTCTTTGCACATTTCCAGACAGCTTCTCATGTCATACTCAGCTGTTGACATGAAAAGTAAACTGGTAACTGGCTTCTTTCTGACCTTGGAATGTTAAATAAATGTGGTTAAACATCATTGTCTTAGTGTACTGAAAGTTTTGTTAGTTAGGGTTTTGTTTACTCAAGCATAATATACATTTTTCTTTTTTACATTGCCAGAAATAACATGTAAATGCATATTTTTTGTTGTGCATAGTTGCCACACAATCACAGTCTGAGCCTTGAAAAATCCTGAAGTGCTTATTTTTATTTTTCTATGCATCACCACAAAATAACACGCATACATTAAAAATACATTTATTTGACTATTTGACTTTAAGAACAAAATAAATTCTCAGTTCCACCTTAAAAGCAAAGCCCAAACCTGGAAACAAAGGAAAGAGTAGTGCTGCATCACAGTGCTGTTCAGCCTGAGGACATAGAGTATTTCTGTGATTTGTTTTTTCAGACATTTTAAATCTTCCATAGTGACAGTCACATCTTCAGATTTCATAGAACACACACTATTCTCAGTGCAAAATGTCAGAAAAAGACTTTTTAACATTGCTGAACATCATCGGGACCACTTTTTTCTTCATGTTCTTGTCCAAAATGGAAGGATTAGCAGGAGGTACTGGCATTAAGGCTTTCTTTCTAGCATGTCTGGGGAAGTGGCAGTGTATTTGGAATTGCAGTGTGATGTGATGCAGCAGAACAGTTTTGTTTAAAAATGATTGCAACTTCTCAGGAGGAAGAATACCTTTTTCTTGCCATATAAAAAGAGGATTAGTTTGAGGATTTGATGCCAGCTTGTCTTGACTTGCTTTAGTCGCCGTTTTTGCAGCAGCAGCGCAACAGACCGAGCGGACGGTGATGAATGACCACACACCTCTGATATTTATTTGCAGGAATCACCCAGCACCTCTTCACCACAGCGTGTGCTCAGTAACACTCGGACACTGAAATTTATGCAGCCGCTGTTAGACCATCAGGAGAACCAGGAGCGAACTATTTCAGTCTGTTTGTGGCGATGAGGATTTGTTGTGTGCGTGTTGACTCTGCGTTCGCGTCTGTCTCCTCTGGCTGCTGCAAACACGTTGCCATGGAAACCAGAGGCTGCTCAAACTTCAGACAAAAGACCGAGAACCGGGACAGTGAGTTGTTGTTGTTGTTCTTGTTGTGTGGAGCCTGAGATGCTCATACATTCTGATAGATGACTGTGTCGCTTCCTCATCCACCAACACCTCCACCCCCCATGCCATGCCCATGTTCCTCACACCGAATGCACCTGATGCTAACACACCTAACGAAACCCCAACCTGCTGTTTATTTTTGTCTGTTCTGTATTTATTTCACCGTTTTCTTCCCCCTCCCCGAAGCCACAGCGGAGGCAGCGGCGACGTCCGTCTGGGGGTAAAACGAGCTTTGTGCAAAAGGTGCAGATCGATGTTCCCTAAGGTTTTACTGCAGTGGTGCGCAGCCATGTCGAGCTGTGCAGCTGAAATAGGTAAACTGTTAACACGGCTCCACCACGTTCGTCTGTCTGCTTTGTCAGCAAGCTACTTGTGCTGTCAGGTTATGGCACTCAGCCGCTCTATCCAGCACTGTAAGCCTACTGCGGGTCAGTTTGTCCGGCCCGAAGGATGTGGAGCCGCTGCGAAGGCGCTGAGACGCAGCATCGTGTTCTGCCGCCGCCATCCTATGATGCAGCTGCATCCCTGTCAAAGGCATCTCTCTGCTTGTGTAGAGCACATGGCCGCTCCTCGTGCTTCTCTCATCCCATCTCTATCTGTCCTCTGCAGCAATCGGACAACACAAACACACCCCCATGCACACATAAATAAAAGCTTCTCAGCACACAGACTCAGCATTAGCAGAGAATCCACAATATCTCTGTTCACACACAGTCTCCTCACAGCATACACTCTGTCTGTGTCCGCGCACTCCTACTACCAAACATGCTTGTTGGCTCCTTGTTCTGCGCTGGCTGGAGTCACACGGGACAAAGAGTCTTTTTTTTTTTTTTTTGGGTGCGAGACATTTCTGAGAGAGTCTGTCCGGCTCTGTCAGGAAGGAAGCCCACGACATGCTGATCCCACTGGAGACAGCGAGCTTCTGTCCGGCTCTCTCAGTACTGTCTCTCTCCGGTGTCTGTACTGTCGACCCGGGACGCTTGTGGTTTTAAAATTCACATTTTCTGCAGCACATCAGAAAACCTCTGGCTCGGCCGACGTGCTGCAGACAGGTGGAAGAGGGTTCAGGAGGCCATCTGTGGTTTGTTGGTTCCTGTCAGGTTATGAGAAGTGGTTTGTTGTTTTAATTCCTGCTTTGGGTCTTTAATTATGAGACTCGTCCTGCTGTGCAGCTCAGATGCTAAAATGGTCTGTTTGTTTGCTTCTACTTGCATCTTAGCTGCGATTTTTTTTATTTCAAATGTACAGCTGACTTTATAAAGACAACATTTGTACACCAACAGGAGTGGTCTCGCAGAGCTCATGTCGCTTTTAAACAGCGGAGGCTTTATCGCTCCCCAGACGAGCCATTCTGCCAGAGCTGACAAAGCCGACCTTTCTGATGATCAGGCTGGAGGCAATGGAGAGCAGACTGAAAAGCAGGACATGTGGAAGTCAAACTGCAGCTCTTGTGTCTCTTTTCCCTCAATTAGAAAGAAAACCCCTTTTGCTCGCTCCTTTAACCCCCCTCCCCGCAGTAGAACAAACAGCAGCATCCCCACGTTCACTTCCTTCTTCTCTCACCACAGCCAAGGTGTGCAGTGACCATGGCAACGGACGCCACGGAAACTCAGCATGACATGCTTTTAGAGGTAACCGAATCCAGAGGCCCAGGTAAATAGGAAAAAATGAGTGCTTTTTACAGACATCTTAAAGAGACAGTGTGATGAGGCTAATTAAACTGATCACGTCATGAGGATGAAATGAGCTCAATGTTCTCGACTCGCTGTCTCTTTAAGCCCTGCCTGGTGTGCTGGTGATGGGTTTGTCTTGATAGAAGACTTTGATAGTGCTGTGCTGTGCTGTGTGTGCTGTTCCTGACCTCTTTGATCGTTTTCTTCCAGCTTTTCTTTGAACCTTGTAAGCAGATTAATAATCTAATCAGTGGGGCCATCAGGCGAAGGTCGTGTCACAAAAATCAGATCAGATTTGTGTAAAAAAGTTCCCCCTCATGTCTGTTTGTTAAATGTAAAACTATAGCCAGCAACTGATTAGCTTAGCTTAGCACAAATACTGCAAACAACTAGTAACGGTAACACATCTACCAACCAGCTGCTTTAAAATTCACTAATTAAAGGTGAAATCTGTGACTCTGGAGGAAGATTGTTAATATTTAGCTAATTTGCATATTTAGATTAGATTTATTGCCCCCCTCGCTCAGATGGTCCTCTGTACCAGCATGAACAAATCACTGAATCTGACAAAAACTGGATTAGAACAGCTCATATTTAATATGTTACATTGTGTCTGTTTAATCCGCCCCGAAAATAAAATGCAAAAACAAGAATTTTGCCATTTTGTAGGCAGTTATGTGCCCGATTATTCCTTTGCTGGGATCAGTTTATGGCGTTGCAGCTGCACAGTAACATGTTGAGGCTTGTCCTCACTAACAAGGACATTCTGCTAAACAACATTGTCCTCCAGATTTGGGTTTCTCATCTACATACAAAAGGCATTTAGATGCTCAAACTGAGATTTTTTTATTTCTTCAAATGATTCCCAAAGTGCAGATTTTAAAAAATCCTGTTTAATTTGTACCTATATCAAAGCAATGACGTCTAACTTCCAGTTGCTCACGACCGTTGATGCTTTGTGTAATGAATACGCACCTGAAACATCAACAGTGGCTGATATAAACCAGTTTCATTTTGTTTGATCAGTGGTAGCCGTTACAGGTTTACAGCTGAACTTTGCAGTGCTGCCACATAAATGCCCCAACATCCACAGTTTAAAGTCCACAGAAACAACCAACTGACAGTCTTATCTAGTATTTGATTCTAAAAGCTTCAGTAAAACGAAACTGGACATCTGTTTTCAGTTTCTTCAAGACATTTCACATGTCATCTAATAGGCTCCATCAGTTCTGAGCCTCCAGCCTCTTGGATGAGCAGTAAAACATTGTGAAGAACCAAAAAGAAAAGTCTGGTTGTTTTTCTACTGAAGCTCCTGAAGGGTTTCCACAACCAGGAGGACTGAGAGTCTACAGACACCTATCTGGTATTTGAAGTATCTTGCATGGAAACTTGTAGCTGTTTTTGTGTCTTCGTGTACAGAAAGATCTGTTTAGATCTTCATTGGGGGGTTATTTAAAGCACATTTTCATTAAGTATCAAAAAACAATGTGGTACCACCAGAAACTGCACTACGTCTCTTCTTCACAAGACTTTCCACAGCTCTTTCCAACAGCCCAAAGGGTTGCCAAAGTCCTTCACAGTGAAAAACAAGAGAATAACTTAAAACAATACAGTAACTGAAAACAGGACAAACAATCACACTTATACTCAAACCTACAGGCAGATTTAGATATAGTAACTATAGTGGCTTTATAGTGACTTTGTTTAGCTCTCAGGCCCCAAACTTTACTGTCTCGTTCACTCTCAGACTACATCCAGACTAATGCATTTTCATTTTAAAACACCATTTTCAAATACAGACTATCTTCGTCCAAATGAGTGTTTTAGGCTCTTTACAGAAATGCTCTCCATGCATACTAACGCACGTGAAAATGCACAAGAACTGGGGGTGAGCGTAAACACAAATCAGGAGTTTTTGTTTTTTAATTGTAGGAAATACTACAGAGGAAAAACAGCAGTTGCAAAAAGTGAGACCAGATACTTCACAACAACTTCCAGCAGAGACAACAAAATCATTTAATTTCATTCTCCATGTTGAATTAACCGCTGATAGTCAATTCTGATGTTGTAATTCTCAAACGCGATGAAAAGGGGATGACGTGTCAGAAAGCGAACATTCCTGCCTGCATCATTGTTTCCTAAAGTCACTATTTCTGCTTGTCCAGATTAAAACACAACATGGGAGTTTTCCAATTAAAACTGATTCAACAGAAGTCCCAAAAGTCTCTGTTGTAGGGATCCCAATATGCCATAGTAGTGTGAAAAGCAGAAATTTAAAAAATGAAAATGATTAAATTGGAACTGTATTAGTTTGGATGTTGCCTAAAGTGAAAAAGCTCTAAAAGCATACTGTTTTCTACCTCCCAAGCATTAAATACTAATAATAGTCTCTAATTATAACTACAGATTATAAACTACTAGTAGTTTGTTATTTTACCCTAATTTCAGATTTTTATGCCAGACTAAGCTAACTGATTACTGTAGATTCATATTTCAGACAGACATGAGAGTGGTATAAATCTAACCTTCTGTCAGAGAGAAGAAATTCATGAATCTCCCAGAACTCCTCCTTTAATATCATGTAAAATCCATCCCATAGTCAGAGTGTTACTGTGCTGCCGTATTTCATCTCAGATTTGTGGATCAAGTGGAATTCAAAAGTGGTTCCTCTGAGTCGGCCTCCTGCTGGTTCCCTCAGCTTCCAGCTAGTTAATTTGCCTTCACCAGATGTGAAACATTCCCCAATCAGATGGTTAGAATAAAAAAGAAAACAGCAAGGATCCAGGTCCAGATGACCAGGGTCAGCAAGCTGCCAGCACATGGGAAGCAGGAGTTAACCCTGGCGTTAGGCTGAGCTGAAGCTGAGACGACTACTCTGCAGAAAAAAGGGTCCTTTCTGCTTTCACGCTTGACTGTGTGAGCGCGCCCTCGGCAGTGCATTATGGGCTTTGTAGCGCCGGACGGACCCTGATGCTGCTGCAGGGAGACGCAACATCAGTGTCGCTCCATAACATCAGTCACTGCGCTCAGACTGAGAGTGACGGAGTCCTACAGAGGACTCAGTTTGATCAAATAGACACAAAACAAAAGCAGAACTAGAAAACAAAGCACGGATTAAAAACATCAGTGACCTCTAGTTATCACTCTGTTGTATGTAACAGATTGCTGTCCTGAGATAATCCACAGATTGACAGATTAACCAGAAAACCAGCCCCCTATTCCTGGCATACTGTCAGTTTTTAAAAGAAGAAATTAAATGTAAATTTCAATCAAAGACCATTAAATATAAGACTTTTTCTGCACTTCTATTTCCAATACTAACATGAGCTGAACATCTTTGGGGTGTGGACTCCAGGATGGAAACAACAAGCTACTTGCAATTGGCACTTTTTTTCATTAAATCTGCTTATTTGTTTTCTTGCCCAGATTTAGAGATACAGTCTCACCTCATTCTAAAGCCACATCCAGAATCCAGTTAGTCTCGCTCAGCATAAACACTGGAATCAGGAAGATAAGAGCCAACCTGACTTTTGCTACTGTATACATTATTGCAGGTTCTTAAAATTAATATTTAAATTTGTTATGTAGATATAGTTTTCTGTTGGAAAATATTTTATCTCGTCTTCTGTTGTTTTAAGCGTGTTATATAAATGACACATTTAAAATCTATAAGCTGGATTTTTGGGAAGTTACTGCAACATTTCTCCATAACAACATGTAAAAAGTGCTGTTGTTTTACGCAAAATATGAAAATGTGGATTGAATAAATAGGAGGTTTAGAGTATATATTATTTAGTCTGTGTTAAGCTAAGCTAGCCAGCTGGAAGTATCAGCTTCATACTAAACTCCCTCTTTTAAACACCCGTTTTTAACACCCTTAAAAACTCATCTGCATGTATCAAAGTTGCATATATTAAATAATGCCTTCCTGACTTCTAAATGACGTAGATGTAACTCTACACTGTTACCTCCTTTAGAATATGCAGATCTAAAAAGTCTGCATCTCTTTCACTTCTGCAGTTTACTATTTTACAGATTTCCCCTTTTTTCTTAATTACAGATAATATCTAGCAAAGTCACGGAAAAAAGTATGAATTTATAAATTTTTTAAAAAGACAGGCCAAAGCTGAATAACGTCCACATCAAAAGTCTGTATTTTTATAGATGCTAATTCGTTCTTTAAAACATTTGGCCATAAAATTAGACTGTTTTCACTGTATTTAAATCTAAATTAAAGCACAAATATTATTATTGTTTTACAGATATTTGCCATTTTTGAAAGAAAAAATATAAATATTATGGGTTTGAAGATGGTAAATATTTTTAATTAACTGTTATGTGACAGATTTTCCCTGTTTTGTTAAATTATGGAAAACATCAAGTAAGATCTCAGAAAAAAAACTATTGATTTACACAGCGACTGTAAAACAAGAACAAAAAACGCGCTAAAACTGTACATAACATCTACATCAGAAATCTGGTGTGTTATAAATAGTTATTTGCTCTTTAAGTTAAGATTATACTAAATTATACTATTTTACTGTATTCAAATCAATTTAAAAATATTTGCTTTACAGATGTCAGTATTTTTTACAATTTTTCAATTTTCCTATCTTCCAATTTTTTTGTTGTTGCATATCTTTCAGCCCCCTTCTAACCATTTTTATTTTTATTTATTTATTGTTTACAATTTTTATGTTGTTTACATATTTTTTTTACAATGTTGGATTAGGAAATCTGTAAAATTAGATCCTGTCCAAAGTTAGTTTTTTTTGTCAAGAAATTTAGAGTTTCTCCATCATAGGGAGCAAAAACAAAACCATCTTCAGTCCAAAAGTGAAAGGAACAAAAATTTCCATACTTAAGTGTGGACAAGATGGAAACTGTGGTTGCAAAATGAGTCGCAGCATCTGTGTTTTGACCTCACATTTCTGGGAGATTCTGTGTAAACATGTCTTTACTCTCCCACAAAAAGAACACACACACACACTCCAGGGTCAAGGAGTGAGGGAAATTAGTTTACTGTATCATTTCCCATGATGCCTCTGGTTTAGTGAGCAGCATGCGAAGTGAAATCCCACACCAGATGCTACTTATAGCTCTGAAAGGGATACCCAGTGAGCCCTGAGAACGCCTGTCTGCACCGCGGTGTAGAGTGGCTCCGTAGCTCGGTAACCTCACCCACTTTGTTCCTGCACTGGACCTCCACAAGTACACAGACACATTACAGATACACAGACTAAAGCAAAACACAAATAGACATTAGTAGACAGGAAGGCGAAGCAGTTCTAAAGAAAACATTCTGTATTACTAGCTGAAATTAAAAACTCATCCATAGGGATCCAGAGTCTTTTTTTTTTGTGTCTTTGGGAAAGTTTAAGATTTTACAACTTCTTCACATGAATCAGACTTGAATTTTTTACTTACTTACTGGTTTGAGAATCCACATGAAGTAGCACTGACAGGGTTTATTACATCTGCTTTGTTTTATGACACACAGCAGGTTAATCAGTTTTGGCACCGTGTTGCTCTTTTATTGCAAAAGTTCACACAGTTGAATTGATTCACTCTCTGGCTGATAGATGAGAGTGAATCCATCCTGTGTGTTTTCCACTTCGAGAGCTGTTGTTTACCAGGTCAAATGTGATTTTAACTCTTGGAGCTGCGTGGATAGTCAGGATGCTTTATGCTCTCTCGGGACCAGTAGTGGATTTTCCTGTTTTCACTCAGTAAATCCGGGTTTTTTTCACCATTTAAAAGCTGTTGTTGCTCTATTTATTACGTCTTCCGGCAAATACAAGTGAGTAAAGAGCCAAGGTTTTCTTCTCATTCCATCTGCTATTTTGATTTACTTTCTTTTAACTCTGTCAACTGCGTTTCATGATCTACACTCACACATTGAATTAACACGCTCATACGCACCATCCTGCTCGTTATCTTGCCTGAGGGCGAGAGATAAAGATTGATGGTCTTGATTGCACGTGGCCCTGTTTATCATCTTTTCTCGTTTCCCGGCAGAGAGGAGGCGACAGGGTAAATTCCAGCCCTTCAGACGACTGTTTGGGAAGAAGAAGAAAAGGGAGGCGAAGGGGGGCTTTGATGGAGCGGAGCTAAAGGAGAGTTTTTCTACTGGGGAAGTGTGCAATGGAGTCGTATCTGACGATGAGGAGTCTGATCAGAATCTGAGGTCAGTATATAGACACTTACTTGCCTTATAGATGATAAAATTCTGCTTTTTACTGCTCCTTTTCTTATTAAAGGCAATTACAGCTGCAAATCTAGGTATATCTTATAAACATTATGCAACCAGTGAAGGTGGCCAGATTACTATAGCTAAATAATGTAAATTACAGTTATACAATCTGTAATAAAAAAGGGTGAGGCTCCACTCAGAAACAGCTTCAACTGTAAAAGCTTTAGCTCCATGTGAGCCTTCACTTGATGTGATGTTGTGTAAAAGAGGTCACTCATGTCATTGTGTTAAAAATGGTTTGCGGAGCGACGCAGCAGCCGGCTCATGATAAATGAATGACCGACAGACATGAATGATGTTCTGCAGCACTCAGGACACTTCTTTCTCCTGCAGGGAGTTGAGTCCCATTGGATCTCGAGCTCTGTCCCACGACAGCATCTTCATCCCAGAGGAGCCGGTGAAGGAGTCCGGTCCAAACCACAGCATGTCGCAGGAAAACGTGTCGGATAAAGTTAGGAATCTGCAGGTGGGTCTTACAGAGATGTGCTCTCAGCTGCTGAACATTTCTCTTTGCTTTAAAAATAGTAATCTTTTCTTTTTGTTGTTGATCATACAGAGGCAGATAGCACAAGGTATAAAGTTTGGCCAGAGGCCTCCATCTCTGAGGAGGAGTGAAGGAGATGAGGGCAGCTCGGATGAGGAAGAGGTTCCCCGGAGCCCTCTGAAGGTTTTGGCCCAGGTAGAAGCTGAGCCACCAAAAACAGAGCCAAAGGTAACAACTTATAAGCTGATTCTGTTTGGTTTCATTTATAAAGAGTCCAGATTATGCTTTGGGTCTGTTTGTTAGCAACATTACTCAAAAATAGAATAACGGATTCGGATGAAATTTCCAGGGAAGGTCAGAAATGACACAAGAACCAGCTGATTAGATTTTGGGAGTAATGCGGCTTATAGTCTGGATCCACGGATTTGTTAAAGATTTCTGTATCATTGTGAGATGGCGGCATGGCGTCACTGTAACCATGACAACAAGTGAACACTACGTCAGCTGCCTGCTTACGATCACATGATTGTGATCCTACTACAGATCGACTGTTGCAGACTTATTCAGGACTTATCCGTCGGAAATGACACAAGGAACAATTGATTAAATTGTGGGGGTGTTTCTGAGTCCCATTAATTCCGACCGCACACTACATATTTAGGTGACGTTATTCGGTATCCGTACATAGCATGTGCTACACATGCATAACACACACCTGTGCTCAGCACAAGGTCATTTTCTTTGTGGGTACATCTATATTAAATGGCCACATTCTATAGTGCCGTGATTTCTGCCACAAATTTATTCAAGATTTCAGCTGTCGGAAATGAAGCAACTGAGCAGCCTTGGCGGAGTACTGCACTCTCTGAGTGCTTTTCCTTTTATGTAAAGTATCTGCAGACTTACAACATCTATGTCAAAGGAAGTTATTCTCTCCCACAAGAAATCATGCTCCTTATATTCCTAAAACTCCTCCTTTGAAGTCCAGGCTTTTCTTCCGTTACTTATCTCCATCATCATGTAATATATCTGCATAACGCCTGCTCTGTGGCTAGTTTTGCTCTCAAACAAAGAAGGAGCAGCTTTCTCACAGTGTGCTGTTGTTTTGTCCCAAGAGCCTCTTCTCCATCTCCATATTCAGAGATCCAAGGTTACTGTACATAACCAGCATTTCCTCCCTTTGTGGCAGACTGACCAATCAGAGCAGATCGGGGTTTTCAGAAGGGATCTCTTAAAGACACTGGTGCTAAATTCAGACAGACAATGAAACGATGTGCTGCAACAGTGAGGAAAATATTGTGTCTAAACATGTTCTAGTGAACTGCAAATATGGGCTCTTTAACAGACAGCTCCATAATTTTACTTATCAAAGTCTATTTACATGTGTGAATAAGTTGTATGAAGCGTTTTGTAGCTCCAAAGAGAGCTGAGTGATGTCTGACATCACTTAAGTCAGTATTAGTTGAGTGTGAAGAAAAAGGTTTAAAATGAAAACAAATCTGTCAGTGTGTAAAAACCCAAACCCTGCCCCTCATCTCTGATTGAGGTTAGCAGTTTGAGGCTACATAGTTGTACAAGCCATAATTAGATTCTTTATTTCTGAGGATCTACACAAGATTTCAATCTTTTTATTTTCTCCTCTCTAGTTCTTTGTAATGTGGTCTACATAGATATTACCCAGACCTCTGTTCATCACCTTCAATCAGCTCAAAATCCTGCTGCTAGGATTAGCACTTCTTCAAAAAAACGAGATCACATATCTCAGCACAGCTCCCTGTGCATTTTTGCATTGATTTAATATTTTACTACTGATTTTTAAGAGCTTATGTAGTCAAGCCTCTACTTATATGAAGGATCTACTGACTCTGTATGGGCCTGGGCGTCATCGTAGGTCAGCAGAAGGGTTCTTCTGAATGCTCCTAGAGACTGATTAATGACTAAGAACTATCATACCGTTGTGCTTTTGCAGTCTTGGCCCCCAAAGTCTGGAATGACTCACCTGCTAAGATTAGATTTACTAAATCGATCAGTTCTAAATGTCTTCTTAGAGCATTCTTTTTTAGAAAACCTTTCATTTCTGTGTGAATTTCTGATTTGCTATGACTTAAGTGCAATTTCATTCATGTTTTTGTATTGTTTTTAATCATTTTGTCGATTGATTGTTGTTGAATTTGTGTTGTCATTGTCACAGAAAGTGCTATAAATGAAGCTTATTCATTATTAGTCGTAGTACTAGTGGTGGTAGTAGTATTAGTATCTTTATGACATGCTCAAACCTCCAGTAGAACGGCTCCTGAGTTCTACTACGGGTACTGTTGGCAGGTTTTTCACTTTCTGAGTCCAAAAACATGAAATGTTTTATTGCTGCAGGACTTTTTGAGACTGAGGCTGAGATCAGTTGTTCATTAGAATTAAGTAAATGCTCTATTTTTAAAAACAGGGAGCTCAGTCGTCTGGACCACACAGCCCCCCGGTGAAGTCCCCGAAGTCCAAACGAGTTCTTCCACCCACCGGTACCATCGAGTCCATCAACCTGGATGCAGTCCCTCAGTCTGTTCCTCGCTTAGACAACACCGCCGCCAAGCATAAACTCTCCGTCAAACCCAAGAACCAGAGGATTTCCCGCAAGCACCGACGGTTCACACAGGTGAGAAAGTGTTTGTAGCATGTTGTTGATTGATTTTGAGACATTTCCCTGCTTTTTTGTTGTGAAGAATATAGAAACTAATTGTACTTCTGCATTCCCAGGATCTACAAGAGGTTTCCATTCCTGGTGTGGTGCAGGAGGACCTGGAGGCAGCAGGCATCTCCACAGTCGACCATCGCAGAGCTTCTGTTGAAGAGTCCCTGGAAAGCTTCAAGAAACAGAGACTCCATGAGGAGGAAAGACAGGAGGCGAGGAGGAGAAGAGACCTGGAGGAGCAGAGGATCAGACAGGAGGAAGAGGAGAGGAGGAGGAGGGCAGAGGAACTGAGGCTTCGTGAACTGGAGGAGGAGAGATGTCGCAAGCTACAGCAGGAAGAGGAAGAGAGGATGAAGAGGGAGGAGGAGGAGAGGAAGATCAGAGAGGAAGAAGAGAGGAGGCAGCGAGAGGAGGAAGAACGAATCAGGAGGATGGAGGAGGAAAGAAGGATGCGAGAAGAGGAGGAGCGTCGGCAGCGAGAGGAAGAGGAGGAGAGGAGACGACTGGAAGAGCAGAGGAGGAAAGAGGAAGAGGAGAGGAAGAGACGAGAGGAGGAGGAACGGAGGAAGAAGGAGGAGGAGGCCAGGAGGCAGCAGGAGCTGGAGGCCGAGAGGAAGAGGAAGCTAAAAGAGGAGGAAGAGGAAAGAAAGAAGAAGGAGGAAGCAGAGAAACTGAAGTTGCGGGAGCTGGAGGAAAAGAAAAAACTGGACGCAGAGGAGAGAATACGAAAAGAAGAAGAGGAGGAGCAGAGGAGGATGTCATTAGAGGAGGCTGATGGAAGCTCTGACCCACAGGAGAGGAAGAGGAGAGCTGAGGAGCTTCGCTGGAAGGAGATGGAGGAGAGACAGAGGCCTTTCTCTTTCAAAGTTTCCTCTGGAGAGAAACAGATTCTCTTCCAGAAGGTCAACCTGACACCTGTTACGCCGGCGTCCAGCCACCAGAGTGCTGCTGTCACTGATCAAAGAGAAGGAGCTAATAAGACCTCCTCCTCTGAAGCACCAGACTCCCCAAACCTGCCAACGTCTCCATATGTCCCCCACACAGCCATCTTAGTGACAGGCGCCCAGCTCTGCGGGACAGCTGTCAATCTAGACCAGATCAAAGACACTGCATGCAAATCCCTGCTGGGTTTGGGAGAGGATAGAAAGGCCCAGGGAACACCGCCGACGAAGACCAAGACCTCTCCCGACCGCAAGTCTGGAAAAACCAAATCACTCAACGAGTCGGCGCTCTCCACTGACCAGTCCAGTGCAGCCGTCCTGGCCGAATGGGCGAGTATCAGATCAAAGATTTTCAAGGGTGTAGAGGATGGGAAGTATGAAGAGTACCCAGACCCGAGTAGGAACCAGCCTCAGCCCAGCACTGAGGAACAGCCTGCGTTTGCTCACACAAACCTCAGGAAGACCATGTCCGCCAGCGCCAAGTTCTCCATCACCCCTGCAAAGAAGAAGTTTGGAGATTCAAATAGAAACTCTGAGGTGTTTGGTCCAGATGAAAAGGAGGCGGCAGAGGAAGCTACTCCATCTAAAAGCCCCACCGCAGCCTCCCCATCTCCAAGCAGTAAACCTCAGACCAGGACAGGTAAAACTGTCCGCATTGTAGAAAGAGGGTCAGAGGAGTGTATGTTTGCCAAAGATCTCCCCTCTTTCCTGGTTCCCAGCCCTGGAGCCAAACCTGAGGGGGCAGAGCTGAAGAGCAGAGTTCACAGTGAGACGGAGGCATCTGAAAGCAGAGAGGAGGCGGAGGAGCGAGGACAGGACGGTGAGGACAAACCATCTCCTTTTGGCATAAAGCTGAGAAGAACCAACTACTCCCTGCGTTTCCACAGCGAACAATCCACAGAGAAAAGGAAGAAACGCTACAGTGCTGGGGACAGCTTTGATGGCGTCCCTTCACCTCTCACCCCCATCGAGCCAGACTCCGATGCCTCCTCTGTCTTTTCTGACAAATCCAGTCCCTCGTCGCCTCAGAAAGAAGGTGCGGTCGGCAAGTACTTACAAGCCTCTGCCTCCCCTCGGGGTAAACTGGGTAAGTCTGCCAGTTCGACTGCACACAGCGAAAGTGAGAAAGTGATTTCAAAGCCGCCGGTTTACCGAAGACCGACGACGTCACCAAAACCTGCTGGTGCAGTCCCAACACCTCCTCCATCGCCGCTACCTAAAGCGGTCCATGGGCCTCCCAGTGATGACATGAACCAGAGGACAGGAGGCGCAGATTCTTCCAGTCATGAGCAACCGAGCAGGAGCGAGGAACCATCAGCGGTGTCCCAACTGCGCAGGAGCAGCCACGGTCAAGTTCAAGGAGAAGAGGAACCGAAGGAGAAAAGATCATTCTTCCCCTCCATTAACATACCCTGGAGAGAGAAGGCAGACAGAAAGACAGAGCTCATCAGACGAGGTCAGTCTCAGTTTCATTATTGACCTTGCTCTTAGTTAGCTGAAATGAATTCGGAAATATTCGGTTGCTTGCTGATTGTTAGATGAGACAAGAGACACCACTCAAATATGAAATAAAGGAAGCAGCAGTTAGCTTAGCCTGGCAAAAGAAAGAAAAAAATGGGCAAAAACAACAAACTGTGGGGGCAAAATAAAATCCTGACATCCATCCCCACACATATTCAACACCATTAACACCTTCAACTCTGTGAGTCTTGGGTCCGTTGACTAGCAAACATTGAGACATTCGTGTTGGAGGTGAGAAAAAATATCTGAGACTCTCCACAACTCAAACAGAGCTTAGAGAAGAAGAGCACTTTGTTCCTTTTAGGTAGTTGTGCCAGCATATGCCAAGCTAAGCTAACCACGTCCTGAGTTTTGCATCCCATAGAAGTGAACAGATATTGAAACGATAAGAATCTCATGTAACTCTTGGTAAGAAAACAAATAAATGCACTTGCGCCTGCTTGCGTCTTGACAACATTTAGGACATGAAAAATCACATTTCTCACAGCGCGATATCACAACCTTACAAATACTGTACAGGCAGTAGTATCAAAGATTTTAAACCATATTTAGCCAAAGTAATACCCCGATGTGCATGTCTTGCCCTGCAGAAAAACCATCCCTACAGAGCCGCCACTCACTGGACAGCGCGAAGGTCCAGGATAAGGAGGCCGGGCCCTTATGGATCACTCTGGCTCTACAGAAGCAGAAGGGCTTCAGAGAGCAGCAGCAGAACCGAGAAGAGCGTCGCAGCCAAAGAGAGGCCAAACTGGCAGAAAAACAAGCCAGAGAGAGAGACAGCGTATGTGCCCCAGATCTCCCTCTTTACCCACTTTCTCCTAATCTGCGTTACATAGTTTCCCTCTGCTGAAAGAATCATAAATCTCAGTTGCAGGTTACGCCGGTGAGCCCCACGGAGAGCAAAGGAAGCGGCAGCACCAGTCCTTCTTCTAAACCTCAGACACCAGAGGAGCCCAAGAGACCCGACAGTCTCCTGGGACGATTTGACCGCCGAGAACACCTGAAAAAGGCCAACACATTACCGAGCTCTGTCACCGGTAAGAATCTGCACATTATATTAAAGCTGATGCACAATCTCAGATAAGTGATGAATGATTTAAGCCATTTTTTTAAACAAAGGCAACAATAACAATTCTGAGGATGAACTGCTGTTCTTTGCTCTCTTTCACTTTGACAATTGTTTAACCTTTTGAGAAAATTTGGGGTGGGTTTTTTGCTCCTGTGACATTTTTTTATTGCAATATCAAGTCCTGCGCCTCTATGGAAACAACACAACCATGGCTGGAAGTAGAGAACTATAACCTTGAAATGTGTTTTGTGCAACATAGCATAGTTAGAAGGCCATAAGTCATGAAAAAGTTGAATTTCTTTGGTTATTTCACAAAAGAAGAAAATAAAAAATGGAATTGACATTTACAATACTTTTCCAAGTGTCCAGAGGTGGAAAAATGGAGCTTCACATGCTGTAAATAGACTGTTTGATAAGGTCTAGTCACATTTTCACACATTTCAACTCAACTCTACAAAGATGTTTCTCTATGCTGAATGTAACTTCCAACAATTTGTGGACAACTTGCTCCACTGTATACAGTTTTTGGGCCGAGTTGCATTCAATTCATCGATGAAGTGTGTTTTATTCCCCTCTCAGTTGTACTTGTTATCTCTTCTCTGCTTTTTGCAAAGGCAACCTGCATTTTACTGACAAAAAATTACACTTTTTTTTCCAGCCGGCTTCTCAGTTGTGCCCACTTTATTTACTCAATTTTGTGCAGATGGTTTATTCTTGGTAAATTTTCCTAGTAGAACCACACGATACATTCACCATCAGAAAGTAAAAAAATGCGATGATTATGCCTGTTGAGCAGTTTCTTGCTATGACAAATGGATGGTTTTGGGGGTTCATTTTTTAAAAAAATTAAAAACATCACCTTGGGCTGTATGAAACTGCCCTTGATGCCCTCGTGAAGACAAAATTAGACAAAAATTTAAAGATTAATTGTTCATAAAAGTCCTTGTCATTTGGAGCTAACCAGTTTTTCTCCTGGATTTGTTGTTTCAGTTGAGATTGCAGACTCCACACCGTCGCCACCTGCTGTCAAGGAGGTGTCAAAGCGCTTCCCCTCCAGTGACTCTCCACAGGTGTCCACAGAGCCGGCATGGCTGGCACTCGCCAAACGAAAGGCCAAAGCCTGGAGCGACTGTCCTCAGATCATCAAATAACACCCCACCGCAGCTTCCGACAGGGCTCCAGCCGGCATCGACACTGCACACTGCCCACGGACTCCGAAGCTCCCGGAGAGCCGCCGTCACCTGCCCCCGTTCCTCCCCAAAACGTCCACGTCTCGTCTCTCACCTTGAAACCTCGTCCTGACTGTGAAACAAGTAAAGCCCTCCATCACCTCCACACACTGGCTGGTACTATTATCATGGTAAAGTGCGCTTCACATTCAAATAGTCCAATACAATCGCACAGATATATGTAAACAATTGTGGCAAGCATGCACACAAAGTATATGTCCCCCAAAAGACCGAGTCCTCAGCAGCCAATCACAGCCATGGCTGGCTACTGCAATAGCCAATCCCGTTTTTTTTTTTTTTTTTTTTAAATTTTATTTTGTAGCCAACTGTGTCACCATGGTTGTATATAAATAATTCACTCAACACAACTTAACACTTCTTGTGTTAGCGAGGTGAAGCTCTGACGTATGACGGTGTTTAATCAACAGAGGGTAACTGTCTGAATCGTGTTTTAAGGGCTACCAGTAAAAATAAGAACTCAGCATGACGCAGCTGAATCTGCTTCTGGACAGCTGATGGAAGTGTTACAGGCATCTCCTCTGCCCTCCTCTGTATTATTTATGTAAAGCAGCAGATTTATCTCTGAGCCTTGTTTGTCATGTACAAAAGACGCCTTTTTTTTTTTTTTTTTTTAAACAAACAAACAAAAAAAACTCATACTGGAAACCTTAGCATAACAACTCTCACTGTGTCCGTGATGACTGTGATAGCTGCCCAGGAAGCTATTGTATAATTTTTTGCCATTTAAAAGAAACAGAAACTGTCATGAACACACACGGTGGGTGCACCTAAACACAGCACTGAAGACCACAAGTGTTACTGGGCATTTACGGTGAACTTAACGTCGTCCTCACAGCTGCGCGATGACGCAATTTTTATTTTTATTTTTATTTTTTTCTGCTTCGCTGACGGAGACAGACGCAACACCTGCTTGCTGTAACCTACGGTTCTGGTAGCTGTCCTCCTGTAACACACTTGTGTTTGTAGGCCATCACTTCCTCTTTAATGTGATCTAAGCATTTCCTCTATGAAAGAAAAAAAAAAAAACATTCTTATTTGCAGACACTCACTTCAATGATCTGTACGTATGTATGTACTGTATGTAAGTGGAAGGCGTCACCAGAGCTTCGGTCGGAAAGGAGTCACTTTGTCATTTTGTTTTTAACTTTGGTCGTGCACAATAGTGTAGTGTACGCAGTGTTATATGTAACAAAAAAAAATGTTTGGTATTATTTGCACTTTTTTGTCCCACTTAGAGATATTCATGAGAAAATTCTTAAAGAGATACAAAATGTTATGAATAATGTAAATTAAATACTGATGTCTGAACCACAAGACCGTGGGTTCATTATTTCTCTGTTCCAGATCTTAAACCCTTAATTAAAATCTTATTTCCCACAGCAGCCTCACTGCTCTGACACAGAAACTGTTTATTATAAAAACCAGTGCAGAGGGAGACGCATTAAATCCTTCTATGTTTTCTCTTCGACGGTCAGTTTTAAACAATACACATAATCATTACGACACCCGATGACGAGAGACTGTTCCCACACCACTGGGGATGAAAACAGCTCTCCGGGCAGAACGAACGAGGCCAGCATTTGTCCATTTTGTCCATCCAGGATCCACACTGTGCCGTCTGTGGAGGCCAAACCCACCAGAGCCCCCGTCCTGCCCACAGCGGAGCCGCCAAACACACATGGAGAGGAGTAAACCTTCCCTGTGGTCTGAAAAGTCCAAACTAAAGAGCCGTCTGCGCAGTTCAGACAGTACAGGCGGCCGTCGTGTGATCCGCACAGAAGCTTCTGCTGGTCTGGAGTGACGCACGGAGACGAGAAGACCGGAGCCTTTGTCAGAAACTGCCACAGCTGCAGAGAAACACAAAAGTCAAGTCACACAAGCAAGTATTACAGTATTTTACAACAGACAAAAGCTGTAATGCTTAAAATCTCCGCCTAGGTTGGTTCAGCAACACTAGCGGTTACTGGTGTCATTTAATACTGAACATTATTTGGCAACTAGCTTGTCAGAAATATGGCATAGAAATAGCAGGAAATGTTGGATTAGCATTAGCATTGACTTAATACAGCTCTGGTACGGCTGTAGAAGAGCAGAAAAAGCGCAGCTGTTATAAACATGATGCTCATTTATGCAAATGGTGGAATTTGCCACAAACGATGGTAATCCAAAATAATATGTTTTGGGCTTTTTTTGCCTATTTTATCGAGACAGCTGAAGAGAAACAGATAGACTGGCATGAAGCAAATCAAACTCAAGCTGTTGGAGTAAAGTCAGCATCAGTACATGATGGAGAGGTTACTAATAAATACAGTATAAATGCATTTAATGCATTACTGAAACAAATCAGACTATAATTAGTTGTAAAGACAGGTTTTGAATTGATTATAATTTGCATACAAAACACAAAATAAGCCCACACAGCACCAATAAACAAACATCTGCAAGAAATTTGTGCTAAATTACGCATTAGCTGTATCAGAACGTCACAAAAATCTACATTAATCAGCCACAACAATAAAACCGCCCACCTAATCTGTTTATTTTATTTGTTAAATTTCAGGATTCAGAAAATTATTCAGACTAGTGCTGTACATTAGTTTAATTGATATTTTACCTCATCAATCTACACTCAATAGCCCATAATGGAAACCTGGAAATGCATTATGAATTTCTGCAAATATATTCAGTCAAAAACTGACATGTTTTATTTACAAAACTATTCAGAGCTTTTCCTGTAGAAAACACACACACACACACACACACATTTCAGGTTTTGCATTTAAAATATTAAACTCCTGTAACACGAGTCTGATTCTGCTGCTCACCAGTTTCCCGGAGCTGCTGAAGCAGCAGATGTTTCCGTCCACTGAGCCGATAACAACGTGACCTGAGCAGCTGCTGGGTGACGAGAAAAGAGGAACGTCTGTACAGTACGACCACAAGACGTCTCCACTGTCCTGGAAAAAAGAAACACTCATAAGACATCCAGAGAAGGAAGGCAGTTTATATCCTTTGTGTTTCTTTTCAATAAAAATAATGATGTAAAATGTGTGATTTCAAATAGCTTTTACACCCTAAAAGACTTCAGGTGATTCAGTGTAAAGGCAGAGGGAAGACAATGTCCTCTTCTTGGTTCCACTTATTCAACAGTGATGTGTACAGATCTTCACTCACAGGGTTTAAACAGAGCAGACGTCCTCCCAGCGTCGCCACATAAAGCCTTCTGAGGGACGAGTTTAGGTGTGGAGACGAAAACACAGCTCCACCTCCACAGTGGCGCTTCCAGACACACTGTCGAGCCTGAAAACACAAACAAAAAATAGTCTAGTCACCCACACAGAGGGACGAGTAACGAAGGACCAGTCAGTGAAGGACGTTCTACCACAGCTCAGAAATGAACACATACTAACACAAGAAAATAAAAACTGTTCAGTTTATTGTCATTCAAACAAAAACATGAAGGGATTAAATTCATAACCCATGTCCAGCATCATAAAGAATAAATAGTCTATCTATCTATCTATCTATCTATCTATCTATCTATCTATCTATCTATCTATCTATCTATCTATCTATCTATCTATCTATCTATCTATCTATCTATCTATCTATCTATCTATCTATCTATCTATCTATCTATCTATCTATCTATCTAACTACCTACCTACCTATCTATCTATCTATCTAATAGGACACAGCAAAAAAGAAAAAAGAGGATCATGTTAATAAATCAATAGTGCACCAATAACCAAATGCAAAACTCTACAATCAATCAATGGATAAATGAAAGGCTAATCAATGAGTGACGCTACGGATGGAACCAATGATACAGGTCGATGAGTGAGCTGAATATAATCATTTATTCATGCCAAATGAAGCAGCAACGATTAATTGAATAGTTGTCAGCTATTAAAAATTGGGGAAAAAAAAGTCTAAATTCTCTTAGTGCATCCTCCTAAATTGGGATATTTCCTAGTTTCTTGATTCCACTGTGACAGTAGATTGAATATCTGTGGGTTGTGTGGAAAACCAGACATTTGAGGACGTCATCTGGGGCGTAGGGAAACAGTAATCAATATATATATATATATATATATATATATATATATATACATATATATATATATATATATATATATATATATATATATATATATATATATATATATATATATATATATTTTTTTTTTTTTTTTTTTTTTTAAACAATTTTCTGATATTTTATAGACCTAACAACTAAGCAACAAATCGAGAAAATGATCAAACTAGTTGCCTAATTGTCTTGCTGAGAATGTACTTTAAATATCTGAGGCTGGATTCCACAGTCATTACCAATCTGTGATTTTTTTGGAATGACTAGCACCTTCATATCGCTTCAGGTCAAACACACTCACCTGTGGGTTCAGGGCGTAAACATTCCCATCGTGTGATCCCACTATAACCAGACCAGTCTGAGGATCCACAGCAGGACAGCTCTTCACTGCGTCTCCCGTCTCAAACGTCCACCTCGTCTTTCCAGATTTGGCACACAAGAAGTGCACACAGGCGTCATAGCAACCTGAGGAAGGAAACTCCAAAATATAATATTCCATGAGGCCGATAACCGCTAAAATGTTTTGATGAGAGATTCAGAGAGCCGATACTGACCCACGACAACGAGACTTCCACAGTGAGACACGGCAACTGAGGCCTCGATTCTGTCCCCCAGAACTCGCTCCCACAGAAGGCTCCCAGTGGTCAGGTCTAAAGACTGGATCCTGTGGGAGTGTGAGCCGATGAACACTGTTGTTTTTGACCTCTGACTTGTCTCATCTTCTACTAGGAGCACCGGAGAGGCATCCACACATCTGCCTGTGTCTGACGACCAGCTCAGACTGAGACCTACATCAGCATCTCTATGTTTATTGCCAGAATTATTTTCTCCAAGTTTGTCGGCTTGCATGGATTTATTATTCTCTGTATTCCTGAAGTTGAGCTCTATAATCTCGCCTGCTCGTCTTATAACTTTAAGAGCTCGTTTCTCCGCCTGAAAGCTCTCGGCTGCTGTAACATCTTTGCGCTCCTTCTTCACCGGAGCCACAGAGGGGGGATCAGTGTGTCGTTTCTTGGCCTCGGACGGTGGTGAGGAGATGCTCTCAGGCCAGAGCTTCTGTGTTAGTTTGGCGACATGGTGCAGAACGTCAGCGAATGTCCCATCAAGCATAACCTCCAAAAGCTCTGGCGAGGTGACTCCAACAGCAGAGAGGATGTCTTCACAGAGACGCAGTGCCTTCAGAGAATCTCCTCCACTGAACAGGAAGTTAGATTCTTCGTCGAGGGTCGCATCTGCAGCGAGACCTAAAGTATCCTGTTGATACATGGTTGAAAATATGGTGTGCACATACACAGACAACAAGGTCAGAATCCATTTTTATTATGTTTTCTATGAGTCCTAAACATGAATGTGTGAAGAAAAAAATCTGAAAATATAAAGACTACATCAACTCTGTTGGAGCCAAAATATGATCTCTCTGTTTTGATTATTGTGAGTGTCGGTATGACTGCGTGGGTGTGGCTTTAGGAGCCACGGGGTTGTCCACCGTGGGGAGTGGACTGCACATATACCGGCTAATGAATTAATGAAGGCAGGTGTGTAGTTTGGAGAATGAAGCCCAACAGTTTTCGACCGTGTTCAAACGCCGTGTCAAGCGGGTGAATGTTGTCAGGTTGTATAATTTTGGTTTATTGGAGACTAACAGTTGACTGAATGATAACTTGCCTGCAATTGCCGTCAATAAATGAAACGTCCAGTACAAACGAGCAGAGACACTGTTTTAATTTGAAGCGTCAGACTAAGGACACCAACTGCCACCTCAGTGACTACAGGTAAAGTCACTACACAAAAGTCGACAAACTGGCTTATTGTTGAGAACACGAACTATTAAGTTGAAAGCCAGGAAGAGGGTCACCGTTGGACGTTTCAGGCTCCGGAAAAAGTGCAGCTCGCTGAGGACAGCGCTGGATTTATTGTCCTATTGAACAACTGCTGATCGCTGAGGACATCGCTGGATTTATTGTCCTATTGAACAACTGCTGATCGCTGAGGACATCGCTGGATTTGTTGTCCTATTGAACAACTGCTGATCGCTGAGGACATCGCTGGATTTATTGTCCTATTGAACAACTGCTGATCGCTGAGGACAGCGCTGGATCGGAGCTGTGGGATGTGAAGACGACACTGCTGGGCCATGCTGTTTACTTCAGACAAGAACGCATCGTTTGGACGGACAGTCGGCACATACAGCGTATGGACAACAGGTATGTTGCACTACCAACACAATACACGGGCATAATTAACTATAAACAATTGTGTGCACACACAGGGCCGTTTTCCTGAAATAAAGGGAAAGAGATAAATCCAATGCATTGGTAACGACCTGAACTCGAACTGAAATAATTGTGACGTGTTCTATTTGTGAACTGAGGTGTGTGTTATATTGGTGAAGGTATTTGTGATTCAAACTTGAAACAACAACCCCCCCCCCGTATTTTTCGGCTCTGTCAGTCATTGAAAACTGCAGATGCAGAGAGAGTTTTCTTCCTGAAGGGGGTTTGGACAGCAGCAGCTCGGCTGTATCTAAAGCTACAGACACTGAAGCAGCCTGTGTAAAATAAGGCAAAAAGCAGGGATTACACGGTCAGTGCGAAATGAACATCTGTTAAAGACACATTCTGGGGACATTTGAGACATCCCTTCATTTGCTGAACAGGGGCACAATATGTAACTATTAAAGGTTCAGTTATGTAATCAAAAGTGGAAATACCTGCCACAAAGCCTGAAGAGTTTCCTTTAGTTTGCTGGCATCTTCCCATGAAGGCTCTAAAGGCTTCCTCTTTCTTTCATATATTCTCATAAGTGCCTCCATGTCTACTTTGCCTGTCAAAAAGTAAACATAATGGTCAATGGATGAACTGCTTTCTTGTCAGTAGTGACGGTGTGATTAATGCTCACCATGAGGAGTCAGACATAATGCTGGGACGAGCACCAGAGTGTCGGGAACGCTGTGAGGAGGCAGCAGCAGAGACAGCTGGCTCAGAATGACCCTTTTCAGATGTCTGTCTGCACCGTTCTCATCCAGGTGGTGTTCAGTAGAAGAGGGCGGCTTCTCCTGACGCTCACTTAAAGCTGAGGGAGTTTGTTCTGCACGCTGCTGCACTGACGAGGAGGTAGAGGCTGCTGCATGGTCTCCAGATGTTGAAGCCACGATGAAGGCCAGAAGTCGAACGTCTTCGTACAGACCCACAGCACAGGCCTCCACCTGAGGCAGACTCAGCATGAGCTGGAGGAGGGACATCAGGTCAGCACCTGAACTTTCCTTCAATTTAGATCAGCAGTTTTCAAATGTTTTGGCACCCAGCCCCCAAAAGAACAGTATCAGAGACTCACAACCCATCTGTGGATTTGGTTGAATCATCTAAACCCATACATGAACACTAAAAGGCCTATTCAAACATAGACATCACTACACAAAGAACAGAACTGGCCGACAACCACAAAAACATGAAACACTGAACATAAATAATATAAAAACATTGTGTATATTTGTCAAAATGTACACAGAAAAACATCCTACTTGCTGCAAGCTGTCCAAGTTCACCCGTTTCCCGTTGCGTTTGACCATTCTGTCCTTCCTCCCCTGATAGTACAGCTGAGTGTCTTCAACAGTCGCCCGGTCTCCAGTCGCTCTCATCGTCCCGGCAACAACAGCATCCTCATCGTCCAGGAGACACACTCTGTTCTCTCCACCTGCACCAACAGTTGTATGGCTCCATCTGGATTTTGTTCTGACCTCAGTGAGCTTTATTTGTTAAACGCTCTTTGGCATTTCCTCACCTATGAACACTTGTCCTTCACCCTCTGTAACTATGCAGCCATGTTCATCTCTGACTTCCACTACCGTGTCCATCAGAGGAGACCCGAGAGGCACAGAGGACATCCTGCTGAAAGTTTTGTAATGTTAAATTCAGATTTTAACATATTTAAAATCAACAACCAGATGTCATTTTTCACATCTTTAAAAGGAGAACACTCACGTGTTGCTGGATTGCAGCAGAGACTCTGGTATTTTGTAACAGCAGGCCCAGCAGGAAACCTCAGTAATACCATAGATGTTGTAGATGCAGGTCTTATTGTCCTCGTGTCTCCAGCTCCTGAGCAGAGCCGGCAATGGACAGGCTTCTCCACCCAGAGCCAAAACCCGCAGTGAGGAGTCAGACGACAACACGTCCTGTTTCAGAATACGATGGCCAAAGCGCAGCAGCAGAGTGGGTGTGACCTGTGGAAATAAAAAGTAGCACATCGTACAAACTAACAAAACTGTCTCCTCTAAAACGGCGTCTCTAGCAGGTCAACTCTTGCCTGTAGGACGGTCGTCTTGTGATCTTTGAACAACAACTGAGCCAGTCGGTTGGGGATTTTCTTGATCAATGCAGGGACAATGAGGAGTCGAGCCCCAGATGATAAAGCCAGAAAAATGTCCACCACAGAAGGGTCAAAGGTTAAAGGAGAGGCGAAGAAAACCACATCATCAGCACGCATCTGAAACAAAGACCTGAGCAGAGCAACTTCTTTTAAACAGATATCAAAGCAATGATATTCCAGAGCAAAAAATAAATGCAAACAGGTACCTGTGCTTACCTCAGATGCAGTATATTTGGGAGTATACACTTGTGTGGAACCCTCACGGTCTTTGGAAGGCCTGTTGTTCCAGATGTGTGCAGCACGTAAGCCAAATCCGTGCAGCCCACGTCCTGTTTTAACACAACTGCATCATCTGATGTTGGAGATCTTGAGCGTTGTTTATGCTCAGTGACTGACAGCTGCCCGATTCGTATCAGGGTCAGTTTGAACTTCGGCAGCTCCACACAAACCTCCACAGTTACATGTTCGACGAGAGCTGTCTGGAATTGCTTTATGGGGAAGAGAAAGAACTAAATGTAAATAATAATGAACAGGATGGAATTTCTAAATCAGCTTTGATACAAGAAACAACAAGCTCAAAGCAATAAAGCGGGACTATATGAGCTCTACATTTAGCTTATCGACATATTAAATCTGCAGCAATTTGTGTTGGAAGAAAAACAAAATACTGCAGTCAGTTTATTTATACTGTGCAGCTATAACACTATTTACAGAAAGTGGTTTTGTCTCATGTTTTTATTTAGTTTAGCTATTTTTTTTAAACTTAAGCCTGTTAAAACATAAATAGCACACGTTGCATTTTCAAAAATTTGTCATTATAACTGTATATATACATTGATAAAATATGAAATATTCAACCTGCAGCAGGTCCATCTTTACAACACAGTACTTGAGGCCACACTGGCTCATGAATCTGGCAGACAGAAGTCCAGGAGCTTCTGGGTCCAGTGGGACGTAAGCAGCAGATGACTGCAGGATCCTGGCAAACAACAAAGTAATATATGATTCATGATGTGTTCTGGAACAGTGATTCAGCTTGTTAAGTGCACATACTGCCCAGTATGCCGGTGTTGTGCCAAAAGCTGATTATTGCCCAGTTTGTATATGTCTACTGCTGCTTTAGTCGGGATAGTACAGTAAGAACGTGCAAAAACACAGAACTTTACGTCTGTGGTGATAGCAAAATTGTCTGTATGTATATGAAGCTTTTCTTGTAACTGAGTAATTTTGATCACAGAAATGCTTGCAGTTTTACAGTATAATCAGGCCTGATATTTATGATGATGGGAAATATTACAGTACTGTTTTGATTTTTAGACTGTATGTGTTTGTTATCCAATATCCTTATTTATACTCCTGAATTAATCAGTGAATAATATTATTTTACAGATGGGCTTTATATAGATCCTACAGGTTATAATCTCTACAACATAACCCTCAGGAATGAAATCAAGTCATTTTGGTGCACTAATAACATTCCTGTCACAATGTAGGCTCTAAAATGTGCAAAGTGGGAGAAATTACGGTGGCACACTTTATTACTTTAAAAAATGTCTCTTATGAATTGATTATCAAAATAGTTGATAACATATCGACAAAAAATTCAAGTAGAAAAAAATATAAGTGTGTAAATTCTTGCAAAACCAAACATGTTTCCTATTAAGTGGATAGACTGTCTTATGGGATTTGGAGGCATTTAAAAGAATCCTAAAGGATTCTGAGTTATTTATTGAGCGCTAAAAAATTGTTGCACATTTTAACTGCATAAAAACATATTTTTGTGTTGCTTGTTTTACTGTGAAAAATGCATTTTAATTTTACAGTAATCATATTGTGAAAACTAAAAAAAAAATTAATGTAGCTTGTATACCCAAATAGAACCACAATTATTTCTTAGAAAGTGAGAAAAAGTTGGAGAAATCTATATGAATCCAATAGTATTCTATTTGAAAATGTGAAAAACCTGAACGACTTCTTGACTAGAATAGTAATAACGTAACGCCAATGCAAAGATAGAAGTTTAATACCAATAGAGATTATTCCTTGCTGTCTGTTTGACCCAGATAACAGCAGCTGTAGATGGATATAAACGTGTGATGCAGCTTTAACAAGCAGCACTAAACCTGTCAGCAGCTGGTGTGTTTCCATGTGTCAGTCAGAACAACTACTCACCCCAGAATCCACACCGGTATGAGAACATCATCTCCGCCGTACAGTCCGATCAGGCCGTTGTTGGGAGAACAATTCTTCTGCAGAACTCCAGAGAGTTCAGCGGCGAGTTGAGCCACATCTCTGTACAGCAGAGTCTCCGGAGCTCCAGACACCGAGCCGCTGTATGTCACCGCTGCTCTGTCCGGGTACAGAGAGGCAGCGGCGGCTACGAGCTGCTGCAGCGTCCGGGGAGACATACCGAGGAGGGGAACGACTCCTCCTCTACCTACTCCTCCTCCAAAAAACGCTCAAAATATAAACACTTCAATTCAAATATTACTCTGTTGAGGCGAGACAGGTTTTGTTTACATCCAGTCGCACCACGCTTGTCGAGGGAAGATGACGTAGGACTGGAAAATGACGTCTAACCAATGACAGCCCCCTTGAAGCTCAGCTATGACAACAAACAATATGCAGTTTTACGCTTTAACCCTCCTGTTGTCCTCATTTACGGGCACCAAAAAATATTGTTTCCTTGTCTGAAAAAATTCAAAAATTCAGCAAAAAAAGTCCCCAAATTTCTGAAAATTTGCAAAACCTTCAGGAAGAAAATTCCAATAATTCCTTCAAAGTTTCCCTTAAATTTTTTTTTAATCCCCCAAATTTGGCAAAAAAAATTCTTGTAAATTTTTATTTAAAACAGCCATAAATTCTCAGAATTTATGGTTAACATTTTGGTGGTAGCTCATGTGGTAATGTCCCATTACTTTTTGCATCTATTACAGAGTAAATATTGAACTGAAAATTGCAAAACTTGTATAGAATAATGTCAAATAGATTGTTTCTCGTTGATTGACTGATTTCAACTATCTGTCATCTCAATAAAATTTGAACTACTTGTCCGCAAAATATTGGTTACGCTATTTTATCGCCGCTAACTCCGCTGATGAGTGAGCGCACATTGGAGTAGCTTCATTTCCCAGCGTCCTTGAAAGCAACAAGTGTCCACTGTCCAATCATGTTTCGCCATTTAGAGAAAGCGGAATCTTGAACCTAAAAGCGCCAGAAACTTTCTGCTGTTTTCACCGTCTGTTAACGCCAAGAAAAGACTTTCGTTTTTTTTTATTCCAAGAAACATGGATGCACTTTTAAAGAAACAATTACTGGACAATAACTTTAACTACAAAAGGTCACTGGATCGAATTATAGATAAGGTGTGTGGGACAATGAGGCTGTAGCGGTGGTTAACGTTAGCACGAAGTCAGTTAGCGTTAGCAGGAGGTTTGTTAGCGTTAGCTTGAGTTGGCTTTAAAACTGAGCTAATGCCGACTTGCTAACCTCTGCGGTTGTTTTCAACAGTATTCAAAACTTCAGGACCAATATGGAGGGGTAGACGTGGACCTCAGCGATATACAACCCCGGAGTAAGTGAACTGAAAAGCTTACATCAGAACGTTTCTGTCACTGGTTTAATCAAAGTGGCCGTTTGTACCGTTAGCAGCTAGTCGTGCTGCTAAAGTCGACAGAAGCAAAATAAACCGCGCTGACACAACGCGATCGAATCTGAAGGATGAATGCAATCAGATAAATGAGTTGACAGAATTTTGTTTGCATTCTTAGAATATTTCAATTGATAATGTTGGTTTGTAACGTTATTTTACTGCTACTGGCTGTTAAATTACTTGTTGAAAAATCGATGCATCACTTAACACAATATAGATATCAATTAGGGTTTGGATTTTGGTTTGTTTTGGTTTAAAGTCCCCATCACCCATGTTATATATATTTTTCATTTAAGTTTTCAACAATTTCTTCAATAACCATTCTACCTATAATAATCATAACGATAATGATTACACTTACTTTTACACAAACTTCTTAGACTTATACTTAATACACCTGTAGCATTTCTTATTTAGAATTCCCAGATTTAGATTTGTTTATTTATTCTTTTACTGCCTGTTGCTGCTAGCCACTGCTCTCTATACACCAAGTCAAATTCCTTGTGTGTACTCACTTGGCAATACAGGCTTTTCTAATTCTGATTCTGATAGTAATAGTAACTATAGTAACTATATTTCTGTAGCACTTTCCAAAACTAGAGTTAAAATGTACTTTACAAAACATTTATCTGTACAGATTTTTTGTAAAAGCAACAATAAAACATGATCAAACATTAGTGCTCACACAAAAGAATGTGACTGTGACTCATAAATGTCTTGCAAAACAAGACCGCAAAATATCAAAAAACAATCAAAAAATCAAAGAACAAAATGACAGTCCATTGCAGCGCCTAAGCCCCATTGCTTACCCAGTTACATCTATTCTTGCTCCTTTCCCAACCCTTTAGTGCACTAAGCTCCTTTTACACAGAAGGAAATCATCCCAGACCTGCTTACATTTTTACCTTTGCAGCTATTGAGTTATAAATGTAACCATTCAGTGAACGTCTGTGCTCTTCTAGTGAGGTAAAGTAATCTTGCTGCAATATTTGTGTGTACATATTAATCCAAATTGTGCTTTAGTGACACCTTGTGGTAGATGTTTTTTGTCACCAGGAGGCAGATTTACCTTAAGTTCTTATGCTTCTCACTCCATCTTTTTTGTAAAACAGCGACGCACTGGGTATTATGTGTGATACATCAAACACATTCTGTAGCATATAAACCCCTATGTTGGTTTCTAGACTAAATTGTTAATGAATTTGACAGATCAGTAATGGAAATAATTGTTGGAGGTGTACTTTTTTTTTTTTTTTTTTTTTTTTTTTTTTTAAAACCATTGCTTCAGTCCTGTAGTTGTAGCCTGATCTCATTGTGTGTCTTTTCTTTCTTCTATGTTTTCATGGTGAAGTACTTGGACGCTACATGGAGCAGTCAAAATTAAATCTGAGCAGGCTGGAATCTAAGGTTTGGGTCACTGTCTACATCCTCTGCAGCCATGTGTGACAAAATACAGTGGACTAAGAGAGCAGTTCCCTAGACTGTCTTGTCAGATATTAATGCTTTAATCACATATATTTTCTCCTCAGAGCATGACAGATTTGGGAGACGAGTCAAAAAGGGGTAAGGTTCCATAACCTAAAGTGAAAATAGCTGTGCACAGGGTTTGTTTTTTGTATCTTCCACCACTAATACCATTATTTTAACATTCACAGCACCGGACATTACACAAAACTCTCAGGTGAATATAACTACATTTATCAAACATCTCTGTACTTTATAACTAATAAATCATTAATTAGTTATGGTTTATTTTTAACAGTTGGACTTTACATATCAAGATGATAGAGCTAATGAGGCTTCTGATACCGTCACCCATTTGGAAGTGGACGATAAAAGTAAGAACATGAAGTCAATATCCTTCTAAACACTACACAACAGGACCAGTTACTGCAGAACTCAAAGTCAAAAAATGTATATATTTTCCAGATTTGTGTCCAGTAGAGATGCCTAGAAGTGAAGTGACTCAGCTGACCGTGAGCTCATTGGATGAGAGCCAGGGGAACTTTTCTCAGGTGGAGCTCCAACCTGAAGACGAAGACGAGGAACTGCAAATGTCTCTGAGCAGCCACGGCAGCTCTTTGGTGGAGCTCTACCCCAGCATGATAAGTCGAATAGGGAGGGCCTGGCATCGGCAGCACGTCTCTACAGCCGCCGACTCTGTGCTGAGGAGGTATCGCAGGTGGCGTCAGCAGTCAAACAGAAGCAATCCCAACTACACCTTCACGGTCCCGCTGAGACACACCAGCGGCAACTCCAAAAAGATGACCAGCAAGGAAAACCACAGCAAACCTGTAAAAAGGCAGTGCACAAGGACTGAAACAACCCCTCGGTCTCCTTTGCAGGTAGTCGCCGGTTTGCATGAATGGCAACCAAAGCAGCAGTCTCCTGGTAAGGAGAGAGGCTTGAAGCACCATGCTCCCCTCGCAATGGACTTCTCTGACATCTCCAAACCAAAAGAGATCTCACTGAACGAGACCTTCATCATGTCTCAGCAGTCCCCTCCCAAACTATCCTGGCCCAGAGAGCAGACTTCCATTTACACCGTCAGTCCTTCTCGACGTAACCATACCACTCCTAAAGCATCCATGGACTCATTCTTTAATTTCAAAAGGTCTCTTTCTGCACACTCGGTACAGACTGCTGGGTCTTCCATGTATCCATCAGAAACCAGTGCTATGAGAGAAAGACCTGATATCTACGGCTCTCCAGTCAGGCTGAGTCCCTTAAAAGCAAGAATGATGATGACCCTCAATAGGTCGCCTCATGCAGTTTCCAGAAGCCCCAAAGATTATTCAGTGGAATGCTACTCCAGAGAGTCAATGAGGCCCAGATCTCCTGCCGCCAGTCTGTCCACTCCTCCACAGAGGCCTGTTGTCCCACTGAGGATGCTTCACCATCAGGACTCCCATCAGCTGCACTCACCTCAGTCAACCGGTCGTCACAAGCTCAGACGGCACCTTTCCTTTGATTCGTCCCTGAATCCGATCCAGTACTCTCCAAAGAAAGTGGACGAGGATTTCATGAAACTTTACCACAAGTTTGTGTGCCAGAACAAATCGGCTTTCCTCAACGGGCCTCCCTGCCGTCTGTGTGCTCGAAACTCAGCAGCCAGCAGAGGCCACTCTTCCTCAGCCCTGGCTGCTCTCGCCCTGTCGCCCCACCGCTCCATCCTCAGAAAACGCCACAGAGAGTTGGGCCGGGACAGCCATCCACAGTCCAAACGTTTCAGGGAAGAGTACGGCGCATTCTCCCCAGGGTCCAGACGCCACAGGTGGGAGAGGCTGAGGCACTGTCTCTCTCCATCTGAAGTGGAGCTGCCTCACGGGGGCCTCTCCTATAGCTCCAGTAAACACGGCATGTTTCAACGGTGCAGCACTCAGCAGCCTCCAGCACAACAGGAATCCTGGATGAGTCAGCGCCTGCCTGTATCTGCAGCAGATTTTTCAGGCCTGGGTAAGCCACATTTAGAAACCACTCATTTATACTTAAGTCCCCATTTAAGTCTGCCTTTGTGCCATAACACATCCTCTCATCACTGACTGCTTAAATAATTAGTGTGCTTCATTTAACAGGGAATTCGCTGGAGACTAAAATGACCGGTGGCTACTCCCCCAGGTGATTATAATGTATTCCTGTTTACAGTATCCTGTGGTCTCCCTGCACTGCTGTGTTCTCATAATCACCTGCTCTTCCTCTTCTTCCAAAATGTGCAGAAAATGGCGATGAACAAGGATGATCAAGGAAGAACCTATAGAAGTTCAACAAGTTCCAGCGTGGAAAACTGTACATACTTGGTCAGGTACCTATGTTGAATAATTGTGTACCAGCTTGAATTTTTCAATACAAATCTTGGTGAAAAGTAGCTTGTGAAATCCAAATTGTACACATTTATGTCGATCACAAAACTGTTAAAAGCTCCGTGTCCATGTGTCTGTTTTAAACGTTTCAGTGATATACTCTCACATCCTCTTGTTACATTTTAGACTTCATCATTGCAAAGTTAATACATCGTTATGTTTATTTTTTAATGTCCAATATTAAAATAAAACCATTAATGTGAATGCTTTTTTCTTTAAAACATTCAGAGAATATTTTCTTATTGCAGTTAATCTGTTTATTGTACTTCTTCTTTATATTCACGAAAGGTTCTAAAGATAGGACAACAAAATATCAAACGGATCAAAACAATACAGCATAGTGGTTAATAAAGAAAACAAGGAAAATATAGATCATTTCACTTTTTGGTCACTAGTTTTGTGCACTCTTCTGACAGAAAATTTTATCTAATCCTACTGTTTGTAAAAACTTGGAATGCATGTGAAAACATATGAAACTAACTTTAAGACTTTCCCGAAAATAGTTCTTACTGTAACCATCCAAATAAAAGTAACAAAAACGTGCTAAAACAAAAAAAAAATTACTGGATACAGTGCTAAGGCTCAGGCACAAGAGTTCAGCAAAAGCAACATGTTTCAACTGCTGTTTCATGTTCTGAGAAAGATGATGAGCCTCTGTAGAATGTGTTGGACATGTGCAATATCTTTTAGTGTCTTAGATAGGAGTAATCGCACACCAGGTCATATCTTTTCCGGTTGTGGAAAGTTTCAGTACATACATGGTGCAGTTGCTGCTGTAAATACAGTTGGTACAGCAGCTACCACTCCAGTTCTACTGGATATTTCCCAGTCAGGCAGGCGGTGCAGTGGCCCACTTTCCTGCTGGACTTGTTACAGGAGCTGATGTTGTCCTTCTCCTGCAGGGAGGCGATTCCCTCCTGAACAGCTGATACGAGGCCCTCCACAGTCAGATACTTAACACTGTCAGCACCTGTACGACAGAGTTAGTGTTAACTGAGATGCAATTTTGCTCCAGTGAAGAAACTGAAATACTACTGCTTTGTAGCAACAGGCCATACTACCACAGAATTATATATTAGTACTTACCAATATAACCAGCAATGTCCTGAAACTCTGGCTTGTTGGCAATAAGCTCCTCCTTGGTTGGAATATTGATGCCCATGTAGCAGGGGAACTTGATCGGTGGAGATGCCACCCTGATATGGACCTGTGCAGGAAAGCACAGAGGTTAATTTAATGTAAATTGATAAAATCTGTGTTTTTTTTAAGGGCCTATTTTCATATCAACATATTGGGCCAAAATATAATATTTGATCATATTCCCAGAGGGTGAAGATTGCTCAATAAGGGAGATTGTAACAAAATGGTGTACATTCATTAATTTCAAAAGGCACAGCATACTTAAACATGTTTTTTTCTCTGTAAAATAAATGTTACAGTATTGAAACATCAATGTTAGTGTTAATAATGACATTTCTTAGCAAAAGTTAAAATCCTCTAACTGGCATTAACCCACTCAAGACGGTACATAAAAGGTGGATGTAGCTAACGTGATGTCAATAATTGGTGTGTGAACTACCATTGTTAAGCCTTGAGTTTGGCATTTGGTCGTCACCATCTTGGTCTTTTGAATTTGGATGCAATAAGCGACCAGTGGATCTGAGTAGAGAACCCGGGGACACTAGAAATGGTGATACGGTATCTATCACAAGTTAGCCCCATCCTAAAACATACCCTGCTTTATCATCGATTTTATTCTAAATTAAAATATAATTTACTTAATGAACATCATGCTTAATTCAAAAACTGACTTGTAGACAATCTGACTTCTTTTTGCAACCACAGAGGTCTCCCTCTGCTGGTGCTTAGAAAGAATGCATGTTTGGCTCCACTTTTCAAACCCAAAGGCTGCATCCATCTTTCAGTTACAATCTATGATGGAGACTCATCATTTACATGGATTGAAGCTATTTTTTGCTAAAACTTTACTGAGAAGCAACACCAGACTGCATTCTTCATCTTCAGACCCTGACTGTACCTTCTTCCCATCTAGTGTTACTACAGACTGACTGGAGTGTTTTTGCTGCTAGAGATTTAAATGAACTTACAGATGCTGTGACATCCTACATTAGTTTTTTGGGAGGGTATGTGTGTGCTGGCTAAAATATTCTGTGCATATGACAACAACAAATCCTGGTTTACTGCAAAACTCAGGCAGCTTTGTCAGACAGGAGTCGAGACCATATCCTGTACAACCCGGGCAACAAAGCAGATCAGAGCAGTAAAGAGGTGCTACACAGGTTTTCAGCCAAGGACTCTGCAATGGTGTGATCATCTGCAGAAGGCAACCTGAATGTGTTTTAGTGCAGCACATGAGCAACTAGTGCTGGCACCCACAGAGATATGCGCTCTCCACTGCACCTCAAAATATCTGCATTATGTTACAACAATTTATCAAGCTCTAGTAAACCAACCTCTGTTGCACCAGCTTCTTTCAGTAGTTTAATAATGGGAGAGATGGTGTTGCCTCTGACAATGGAGTCATCAATTAACACCACTCGTTTCCCAGCAAAGTTGTCTGTCAGAGCCCCAAACTTCTTGGCCACTCCCAGCTGCCTCAACCGTGTATTTGGCTGAATAAATGTTCTCCCAACGTAGCGGTTCTTACACAGAACTTCTATGTATGGAAGACCAGACTGTGAGAGGAGGACAAGAAGAGAAAAGCTTGTGAGAACAAAAGTCAATCAGGTGGTAAAACAATTATTTTACCAAGTTAAAACAGACGTCTTGCAGACAGACCTGTTGAGCGTAGCCCAGGGCAGCTGGGGTTGCAGACTCTGGCACAGTGCTGACCACGTCCACATCTGTTGGAGCCTCGATGGCTAACTGCCGACCACAGCGCTGCCGCACAGTATAGACCATCTGTCCTGAAGTACATTAATATTTCAGTAACACTAAAAGATAGCCAAATGGTTAAGAACAAGGTCAGTAGTAAGTGAGTTACACATAATAAATATTCATACCTTCAAAAATAGAGTCTGGTCTGGCAAAGTAAACATATTCAAAAATGCAGAAGGCAGGCAGGTCTCCCTCGGGGCGAGGCACCACACTCAGAGTCTTGACTCCATGTCTGGATATCTGAACTATCTCTCCAGGTAGAACCTCTCTGTAATACCTGAGAATCAAACAACATGTAAATACTCCCAGCACCACAGGTTGCTGCTAAAATACAAAAGATGTCGCAACAGTGCTAAAAACTCACTTGGCACCGATAGACTGGAAGCTACAGGACTCTGATGACACAACCCAGCCCTCAGTGTCCTCCTCCCCAACACCTGTCAAGAGCAAAGTAAAAGAAGTTAATCATCCACCAGCTCACACATTTCACCTCTGATGAAATCAAAACCTTGTCTGTGACACAAAAAATGCTTAAGCACTGTTAAGCTCTTGTGAGGCCTCTATCAGAAAAATCGACTCTTTTGAGGACAAAGTCAAGCCAAAGGTATTTATAGAGCATCAAAACAACAGATGTTGGTCCAAAGGGCTTTGTCATACAGAAATAAGAATGGCATTACAAACTTGACAAGTTTTAAATGGTTCAGTTAGTGTTAAATTAACCCTATAATAATCTACAAAATACACATTTAACCTTCTGAACTGCAAAAACCCACAGACAAGTTGAAAGATATGTTTTTAAAAATGCGCAAATTACACAATTTACCATAACTATAAATTGTAAATACTGAGAAAAATTTGGGGTTTTCAACTTTCCAGCAGTCTTTGAACTACTCATTTATGTTATGCTATTTGGTTGGAAAACTTATCCAAATCTAAGCTTAAAATCGTAATATTTGATCAAAATAACTTTATTCTGTCTTGTTCGATTTTTTTTTTAAAATAAAAGGTTAGCTCTAACCAGAGTCTAAAAAAAAACAACCTTAAAGTTCTATAGCAATTTATGCAGAATAAAAAGTTTTAAAAAATCAACATCCATGTTATTCCTTTTCTTATGATTTATAGCATCACGGCTTTGTTATACTGCGCAAAACACATTTTCAAGTTCTCTCTACTTCTGGTTGTGTTGTTTCCATAATGCTGCAGGACTTTATATTACAGTAGAAAAAAATGAGGCAACAGTGAATAGAAGTTTGATAGCAAAAACAAAAAAAAAACTGAAAATGATTGCTGTTCAAATGATAATAACCATGATTTGAATACCTGTAGTATGTAGTTTAGAGATGGGAACAAGCCGTCCAATGCAGAGGGGCCGGTTTCCATACGGATCACGCACCGCGTAGATAACGTCTTTGAACATCACCAGCAGCGAGTATGATGTCGGGGTTTCAGTCATGAGGTTTTTTATCCTACAAAGAAAAAAGTAACAAAACAAGTGTTGAAATAGTGTTGTTTTTTTAATGTATGCAGCACTAGGCCTTACTACTCACCTGGCAACCCAGTCAGGTGAGTCCAGCTCCTCCATAGGTGGAGTGAATGCCAGCAGCTGGGTGATGAGCTCGCTGTCTGAGCCGGTGGAGAGGCCGACACCGTGGCGCATCACCTGCACGGCACATTTACAATGACTGATTTAGTGTATATGCATATACAGAAGTGTTATTTTATACACTAAAACATCAATATGGTTATTTGTGCCCTTGAGAAGAAACACACTTTTACTAATATTGCACATGGAAGAAAGATGTGTCAGAAAGAACATTTACAAACTCAACTCACACCTTTTTCATAGTGAAAGTGCACTTCAGGTGGGACATTAATATGCACCACATTCAGCTGGGATGAGCACAGGACCAGTCTCACCTTTTTCCTCAAGGCATGCGCATTAACTAGCTCTCCATTGTGTGCCACGGCAATCTTGCCATGCAGCGTATCAACCACAAAGGGTTGGCAGTTCTGCAGCTCCGAGATCCCAGTGGTTGAATAGCGTGTGTGACAAATGCCGAGGTTACCATAGCGCAGTTTCAGCAGAGCCTCGGGTGAAAATGCAGTGTTCACTAATCCCATTCCCTACAAAAATAAAAATATAATGGCAAGGGGAATCAGTGAGATGGTTTTACTTACATAGTCCACACAAAAATGAAAAGATGCCATTAGTTATATGCAAAGTAGAGAATCAAGGTGCAATCTGAGTGTGATGAAGCTTCAAAACAAACAAGCGGAGGCCTTAGATGTTTACTGTTTATGTAACTGTGTACATCTAGTGTGAATGACTTATACAGGGTTTTCTGTTTCTGAAGTGTTTGTTTTTGATGGTGTGAATTAAACTGCTCATACAAGGAGCTCCTCAGCGTTACCTTGTGTGTTGTGTATGTGGGAGGACTGGCTCCATTACTGGTCACAATCCCAGCACTTTCCTGACCCCTGAGAATACACAAACAACGTAAACTGTAACAGTGTAAACAACACAGTTGGAGATTATTTGTATAATAAGAAATCCCTGTTTTGTTCCTGCAAGCCTGAACATGAATCTAGCTGTTCAACTCCTTTTATTTGGTACAAGCCTTGAGGCGAATCAAACTGGTTTGAGCCAGGCAAAACGGAGCAAGATGGAGGACATAAAAAAAAACAACAGTGTTTCTCTGTTGCTGAGCAGCCATATATGGAGAGTCGCCTTGCTGCAGCTTCAGCCCATTTACCAAGCTGCTTCTCAGATTACAGCTGGTCCCGCCTCCCCAGCACACAGCTTAAGCCAGTGGTGAGGCTGCTCTTCAGCACGGAGGCGTTGCTTTCAGGCTTAACCGCCTGGTTGCCTAGGGAACCGGGCGGCAGAGACCAGACGGGGCTGGGGGAGAAAGAAAGCGTTTCCAGGTCAGCTCAAACATGGAGAGGAGAGCACAGAGACAAAGAGTGGGTGACAGGGAGCTGGTGGAGGAGATGGGCTCGGTGGAGAGGCAGTGGGTGGAGGCAGAGGTGCTGGCTCTGCTATCAGTGTGGGACGAGGTTGGAGCTCAGCACGTAGCAGAGAGCAGAACCACGTTTGAGCTGATCTCAGAGCGTCTGAGGCGGCTCAGCGTTGTGCGCAGCTGGAGGGAGTGTCAGGCCAAGTGCAGAAGCCTGGGACTTCAGAGCAGGAAGCCTGATGCAGCAGTAGCAGCAAACTACAGCCCAGCAGTGGATGGAAGGCTGGTGGAGGGATGGAAGGAAGAGGTGGCAGATGTGGGTAGTCAAAGAGGTATCTATCCTTCCTCAGTCACTATCCCAATGCAAGAAGGTAAATGTAAGTTCAGCACAAACTGTAGCACTCATGATAACATGCGTCTTTCTTGTTTAAACTGAGAGCATGTCCATTGCAGCTTGCTTGCCCTAAAAACTGATTCAAACATTTATTCATCACATTGATTAAATAAAATCAGTGAGTTAACAGTGTGTGTTTATGTGTGTGCAGCGAGGAGGAGTAGTGCCCATCCTTACACTCCAACTGTGGCTGAAGAAGGAGGCCGCCACTGGACAGACGATGAAGTGCGAGCGCTGTTGTGCGTCTGGGCCGACCGCCACATCAGGGAGCGCTTGAAATGCACGCTACGCAATAAGTCCATCTTCCAGGAGATGGCACGACAGATGCAGAGAACCTTTGGGGTCGTGCGCAACTGGAAGCAATGCCGTACGAAATATAAGAACTTGAAGTATGACTACAAGACCGCTAGAAGCGCTCATGCTGCCGGAGGCTGCAGTTCAGGAGGCCCGGGGAAGTACATGAAGTTTTTTGACGAGGTGGAAGCCATTCTGCTGGACCACGGACTGGAAAATGGAACTTTGGAGATGCAGAAGAGGTTGTATGATGGAGAAGCTACAGCAACGAGGCAACAAACACCAGCAGCCCCTACAGGACAGATAATGGCCTCAGACAGTGAGGTTGTCATAGAAATCGATGATGGTATGTATTCAGTCTGCAATGCACATAGTAGCTTTAGATTCAAGGCTTCAAGAAAATAATTTTTTATTGTATTTTCAGATGACAACAGTGACGATTATGACCTTGATGGCGACGTGGAAGCAAAATGGAGAGGCACAGGTAGGAGAAATCTGCCAAATCACTTGTTAAATTAGTAGCCCATTATCTTCTCTTTGCTTAATCTATTCTTATTCACTACAGATGCTAATCTAACACACACGGATTCGTCCAGCTCTGATCAGTTCCACGTGGTCACCGTGTCCGACACTGGTCGAAACTGGAGTGACCAAGAGGTGCGAGCGCTGATTCAAGTCTGGTCCGATGAGCGTATAAGCAGGCAGCTGGAGAGTTCGACCAGAAAGAGGGACATCTTTGTACAGATCTCCAACCGGTTGTTGCAACTAGGCATCGAACGTGACTGGAAACAGTGTCACACTAAGTACAAAAACCTCAAGTACCTCTACCGGTCCCTTCAGAGGGGTAAGACTGACGAAGACGACCCAAGACGGATCATGAGGTTCTACGATGAAGTGGACGCCATCATGAATCACACAACTAATGTCTCAGTAAATGACACAGAAGCTGCTGACTCTACAGATTTAGGCTCATCCGCCATGCTGGAGGGTTGTGAGGAGAACAATAACGTAGATGTCCGTTTGCCAAAGACAGACTCTGTGACAGGAGCAATGGGAGCAAACGAGGGAAAAACTTCGGATTTGTTCGCAGTCGTAACCCGTGATGTTGCATCAAACACTGAAGAACAAGAGCTGGAGCATCATGTCAATCTACAACACATACTGATGAGTGAGCTGATTATCATCATTCATTCATGTCTAGTGAAGCTTCAACGATTAATGACTTAGCTGTCGAACTATTAAATTAAGCACCAGCTATTCTGAAAATTGATTAATCAGTCTGATACATTTTTTAAGGGGGAAAAAAAATCTGAATTCTCTGATTCCATCTTCTTAAATGTGAATATTTTCTAGTTTCTATATTCCTCTATGACAGTAACAAGACATTTGAAGACATTATCTTGGGCTTTGCAAAATATTAATTGTCATTCTTCCCAATTATCTAACATTTATTGGACAAAACAGCAAACTGATTAAGATCAATAAACAGTGAAAATAATCAAATGGTTGCAGCTTTAATGTCTAGTATTAAAAAAAGGTTCAATGAAAATAACTTACACAATTACCATTAGTCGATTAATAGAACATGACCAGAAACTAATAACTGCCAAAAGTGTAACGATTTTGTCCCGTATAACATCTGTCATCAACTTACATGTACAAAATTATGGTTTCAGTGAACTGACCCTTTAAACATGTATGTATAAAAACCCTTAGAATAAGTGGGAAATACGTAACATTTTCCACAATTTCTGAATAAAAATGCTAAAATTGAATCTTTTAGGCACATTACATCTTTTACAAACTGAATTTTCCCATATTTCCAAATAAGCCTTGTTCATGTCACAGCCATGCAGTGAAGTTGTAACTTAAGCAGCATGTGAAAGCAATATTTTTGTTTTAGAAAGTACAGACTGCTGTCTTTGTTTTGTAACTGCCTTACGTTGTTTGCAGATGCATTTGAAAGTAGGGCAGAAAAAGATGATATCTATTCACCAAAAAGAGGAAAGAAGAGAAAAGCTGTGGATCAAGGTTCGAAATGTGTCTCCTTCTGCCCTCACTTTGCATGTCACATGATGTCTAGAACTGACTGAAGCTTTCATAATGTCTGTCCCAGTCCCATGATTTGCTACGGAGCCTCATAATGAAATTAGGGGTAAAGGTACGATTGTAACTGTTAACAAAAGGCTCAACTCATGATGAAGTAAAAGTAACTTTGGGTGTTAATGAAGGACTAAAATTTTGGATTACTTAAAAAGTACTTCTAGTAAAGTAAGCATTGTAATCTTAATTTAAAATACGCTTTGTTTGTATTTTCAGACCCCGCGATCCAAGAACCAGCGAAAAACGTGGACACCAGAACAGATTCAGAGAATGCCCAGTGCAAAGAGGAGCATGATCACATCCCAATTATTAAGATCAATTCAGTGTGTTCAATGGCCTCCTCTAATCCGTCCCCACAGAGCCAGGTAATATCTACATACAAACACAATGCGATCCAGAGCTGCATTTAGAAGCAAACTTCATTAACGCTCTAGGAATGCTGGAGGAAACACTGTAAAATCACAAATTCTACAGCTTATTATTGCCACAGTCTGTGACTTCTTTTAGAGCTGCAACAATTTATTCATCATTATTTGGTAACTACTTTTCTAATCAATTATCATTTTCCAATCACATATATATATATATATATATGTATATATATATACTGATTAGGTTTGAGTTTTCGGGTGCTTTTAAACAAGATATTTTAACATTTTTTGTGATGTGGAAAATTAAGACAGATATTTTTATTTATTTTGCAACATGTTATAAGGCCAAATGATTAATCAGTTAATTGTGGAAAAACAAACTGTAGATGAATTGATATTGACCTAATGAAATTAGGACTGAATGATATGCAAAAAAATCTTATTGTGACTATTTCTGAGAGATATTGCAATGGGAGTCATGATTTTAGTGAGAAAGATTATTTTCATATTTCTTTTCCAGTGGGGAAAATAATAATAATTGTAGTAATAACAATAATGTGGTTTTCTATCAAAATGAAATATATATAAATTAAAAATTTATTTTAGTATTTTTCAACATATTTTACCCTTATCTAAAGAAATGCAGCTGCTGTGATTTGCTTGTTTTGCATTTGTCCATACTAATGATCAGTTATTTACATTTTTTGATTTATCTGTCTCTTATTTTCCTGGTTAATCAATTAGTTGTTTGGTCGATAAAATGCTTGAAAATCATGAAAAATGTCAATCAGTATTTTCTAAGATAATGACCTCAAATGCCTTTTTTCATCCACAACCAAAAGATACTCAGCTTGCTGTTTGAGAGAAATAGTGAAACTTGAAAATAATTACATTTATGAAGTTGGAATCAAAGAATTTGACTTCCTTTTCCTGTAAAACAAAAAATCCAAATTGATTATTAAATTAGCAAATGATTAAATTAAAAGTTGCAGATCAAAATTTAATCAATTGTTGATCCTTAGATGAACTTGTCTGCTGCATCTTCAGAGTTACATTATTCAGTATTTCAGAGTGAATCTGTCACTCCATATTGACTCTGTGGTTACATTTATCACACTAAATTTAAAGGAAATACTACAGTATTCTTGCTTAAGTGATTATCTTGTTGATTTGTCAACATTGTCGCTCCCATGTGTTTAAAGTCAGTTTTGCCCAGCAGTGTCAGGAAAACAACTCAAACCACACTGGACAAATCATAGTCCAATTTTTTGTTATCCAGAGTCATGCAAATGTGCGTCATGGGAGTTGTTTTCCTAAAGAATGCAACACTTTCAAAGTATTTTTCTGTCACATCATTATTCCAGTTTCTCTTTTTCACACAATTGCAGCAGGGAATTTGCAGCAGCGGCATTACTGTGTGAGGGGATTCTTCTCCTGAACGACATACATAGAACTTAGTATCTGCAATTATTAAAATAACTAACAAAATAAGGCAATGAAAACACACTATTAGTTTACTGTGAGCTGGATTTCATTGTTTTTTGTCATCAACACAAACAACAGATTTGTTCTGATTGTCATATATTTGTGGTGTTGTGTTATGGGACTTCAAGGGTAAACTTTTTCTCCTCACCAGCACTTATGTCTCTTTTTCTGAACTATTTTCAGGGTCTATAACCCAAATGTGTAAGAAATTAAATGCATGACAAGTATCTCCAAGGCACAACTTTGCACATAATTATAACTCTGTAAATCATCATAAATTAATTAAGTCACACAGCTTGGGAAACACTCGTTTTAAAACTGGAATTTTGACAAAGCATTGAGAGAAGGCTTAGAAAGGAAGCAGGATACTTTTTTAAATATTAATTTTACTTTGAAATAACTTGAAAATGGAATTTTCGAGGTTTAAATATAAACATTTAAGGGTTTTAACGGGTTTTAATCATAGAAAATGACAAAAATCCAAGTTTAACGCAGTTGGCAACTTTCTGGCCGTTACACCTCCGTTACTCACCGGTGCTGTAACGCCACCAGCCCCAGGGTTAAGACCTGAGCCACCTCCAGCTGCGTGGGCCACTCTCCGGCAGCGACACACCCGAAAACCCCGCACTCCTCCCCGATACCGGACTCCTCGAACTCCATGCCGCCGCCGCCTCTCTCTCCTCCGGTCGGTCTTCCGTTAACCCTTACCGGACGGTCTGGTGCCTGAGAGCAAACAAGCGCGCGCGTGCCCGTCCAGTGAACACGTGCCTGCGCGAGACAAGGAGGATCGTAAAAAGAAAAACACAAAACAAACTCAGCCGTTAAAGGCGGCCATTAAATCACGAGAAAACAAAATCTAGAAAACAAAAACAAAACGACACGCTCTGATTAGAAAACAGAGAAAATTATCGTAAACTACTCAAATGTGTTGAATTAGAGAAACTCACGTGGTGTTTTTTTGTGCGACTAATTACAATAAATTAAATCGATTAGGGTCAAAAAGACAGTTTCTTTGCTCGTGATTGAGTTTTAGATAAATCAGTCTTCACGTCAAAGAGAAAATGGAGGCACTTTAGTTGTTTAACGCCGAAAAGTTTTGCGTCTCGTTAATATTTGATGTACGAGCCTCTTCCTCACACGTGACAATCAATGCACTGCGATTGGCTCCCAAAATCAGTCCAGCGACGTGATTGGCTGTCAGCGCACGTAAGACACAGCCCGCTGCGCTCTCCCGCTTCCTCCTGCCGCTTCATCCAGCAACTTCAGAAGTACTTTGTCTTCTTGTGTTTCAGGACGATTCTGGACCGAGCAGCGCCATGTCCTCCACCGCAGGTAATATAGAGTAAATAATACACACTTTGGAGCTTTAGTTAACTGTGCAGCAGCTTTAAGTTTCCCGTTTTTCAGAACTCAACATTGGCCAGAAGCTGAATGAGGGGAAGACGAAGCAGATTTTTGAGCTCCCGGACCAGCCCGGACTGGTTCTGGTCCAGTCCAAAGACCAAATCACAGCTGGGAACGCAGCGAGGAAGGATCAGATGGAGGGCAAAGCTGCCATCGCCAACAAAACGACGAGCTGCGTGTTCAAGCTGCTGCAGGAATCTGGTGAGGATTCAGTCAAGTTAAAAGTTAGTGAAAGCATTCAGGGGAGCTGCGTCATACTCGCCCCGAGGCAAACCTCCCACATGGAGCATTAACGTAGTTCTTCTAATCAAGCACTCCTCCACACGCAGTAGCATAATGTCACTGGAGTTTCCTGAGTGGAACTTCAAAGCTGGTTTGACCCTGGTGAGCGTGATAAAGAGGTCAGTGAGGTGACAGTAGTATTGAGGAGGAAAGACAGCCTTGGACCTAATTACCTTTTCTGTTGCAATCATCGGGCAAGTCTGTTTCAGCATTTATATACATATAAAAAAAAAAGTCAGAACGTGATATAAATGTAATTCACAATCCCTCAAACTAAGATACAGTCAGATGAAACTATAATTACGCTAAGTTTATTTTAAAAGCATGCTTTAAAACAACCCAAGTTAACCAAAGTGCTGTATGTGTGTGAAGAAAAAGACAGAAGAAACGCATAAAAACTTTAATCAATTTGTAAGCAGAATTGTAAAATGAAGTACATGAAATGAGACAACGGAATAGCAAGTTTGACTTCTACATTAACGTACATATGACAGTCTAAACAAGACACAGGAGGATAACGATGTGTAAGATGAAGTTCTCGATTATAATGAATAAAAAAAATGACCAGCAAGGATAACAACTGTGCAATCAAATTCAAAATTAAATATATAATGCTAAATTGTAGGATTAAATTCAGAAAGTATATAAAATGCTTTAAAAAAAAAAACAAACAAAAAAAAAACAGATTGACAACTTGTAAAATTGACATTTTGAAGTAAAATAAGTGTGAAATGGTAAACTTAGTAAGACCAAAACCTTGGATATTTAGTTTCAAATCAGACATCTAGCAGTCTCAACAGTTACTTGGAGATTAATTTCTTTTGCATTTTGTTTTAAAAAGAAAACCGGAAGTAGTTGATCATAAAAATGACCAATTTTCTGCTATTGATTAGCTAAAAAATCATTCTAGCTGTACTGAGAACACGTGATCATGACAATGCTCGATGTTTACTTCTGTTACATGCAGCACAAATTATTTATTATGTAGAGTTTTTTTTTTTTTTTTTTTTTGACAAGTGTGCACAATCCCTGTAGTTCTCGTGGGTGAGCACAACTGATAGTCATATTACAATGTTGATGATGAGTTCCAAGTGGTAAAATGTCAGGAAGTTGCAGTGAGAAGCTCGTACAGGGACAGTCATGGATGTAATGCTCAATTTATTCTTTTTTTCCATTTTGCTACTTGCTTAATTAACTTCTGTGTGTGGTTACAGCTCTGCAGAGAAATGAGACAGCGCACCAGCAACTATATCGGAGCAGAGAAATGATCAAATAAAACTAACAAAGTAAAACTAGCAGCATGCACAAACACGTGGTTGGTGCCAGAAAAATGGAGGATCAGAGTTAGGCAGGCAGCCAATACAGACTTGTGAAGGCCTGAGTTGCTTTTTAGATGTGAGGAGAAAAGCTTCCACATGTGGGAGTGTTTCTTTCTCTAAGTGGCTGTTAGTGGGAACCTCTGACAGTTTTTATGGTGCATGCATGTCTTGCATAGTTCCAAAATGACTTTCCACCTAGCTTGAATTTCTAGGTAATTAGTTAACTATAGCCATGAGTGCAGAGTTGTGCTAACTGCTGTCTTGTGACTTGATATGTTGCCCTTTTTATAACTGAGCAGAATGTGACCAACCTCATCTCATGGCCGTAATTAAATTTGTGGTTGAAAGATATTTGTGGTAACTTCAACTGCTGGTATATTTGAGGATTCATCTGTTATCCAAATGTATACCAAAGGAATAAATTTGTGGCATTATTTTTAAAACGTCTGCCCTGTTTTCCAGGAATTAAGACGGCCTTTGTGAAGCAGCACTCGGACACGGCGTTCGTTGCGGCCCACTGTGAGATGATTCCCATTGAGTGGGTGTGTCGGAGGGTGGCGACCGGATCCTTCCTCAAGAGGAATCCGGGAGTCAAAGAAGGCTTCCGCTTCTCCCCCCTGAAGATGGAGATGTTCTTCAAAGTGAGTCTGCAGGCTCACCTTGATTGATGTTTTCTCAGTCTTCTAAGGTCTGTTTGTGGACTCATCGATGATTTGTGATTTAGGATGATGCCAACAATGATCCTCAGTGGTCAGAGGAGCAGCTGCTGGAGGCAAAATTCTCTCTGGCTGGGCTCACTATTGGCCAGTGTGAGGTGGACATCATGAATCGCAGCACGGTGGCCATATTTGAAATTCTGGAGAAGGCCTGGGCCACTCAGAACTGCACCCTGGTGGATATGAAGGTATGTAGTGCAGCGCTGCCCTCTGCTGGGTAAACATGGTGTTGTGGTGTGACAACCTCTTTACTGGGTGTGTCTGCCTGCTGCACAGCTAATGCGTTTTTTCTTTCTTATAGATTGAGTTTGGGGTGAATGTGAAAACTCAGGAGATTGTCCTCGCCGATGTGATCGACAATGATTCCTGGAGGCTGTGGCCAGCTGGAGATCGGAGCCAGCAGAAAGACAAGCAGGTCAGAGCTTCGTCTTTGCCTCTTCTTTTTTTTCCTCATTTTGACACGTTATAAAGAATCAAAGCTTAAAATGAGTTTTTCTCCTTTCCAGGTGTACAGAGACCTGAAAGAAGTTACTCCAGAGGCGATGCAGATGGTGAAGAGGAACTTTGAATGGGTCTCTGAAAGGGTCAAGGTACGCTGAACACATGGTCTCTCTTTATCTCGTCTGTTTTTGGGGCTTTTGTCAACATGAACAAAAACCTACAGCTGTTTTGTTTTTGTTTTTTTTGTAATGTATTTCATTTAAAACAAAATCAGTTTGATACTATGAACATGCTTTAACCCTTTGAACCCCAAGTAATTGTTCCTTGTACATTTTTACCTAATATAGGCTCATTTTCACAGCAGTATAAAGTCCTGTACCAATCATGGCTAGAAGAATAGAGGGCACAAAAATGTATTCTCAAAACTATTATGCCATAAATGTCAAAATGATTAAAAAAACAAAACAAAAAAAAACCCTGAACTATTTTTTTTTCTTTTACAAAATTAGGGAGAAAATGAAATCAAACTGCAGCATTTACCAACTGTCCATGGGTCTTATCAATACGGGGAAAACATTGGTTCTATATACTTTAGATATTTTATTACTTACATTTCCAATTTGTGTCCATACTTGTCTCCTATCAGTTCTATAAACACAGTCTGTGTCTGTTGGTCACCGCTGAGTCAGTCATGGCTTTTTACTAAATCTAGTTAAAGCAAATAGTGTTATTATTAGGATTTTTTTTTCTTTAATGAGACATGTTAAAGTAATTTTGATGAAGTGCCGCGCTTTTAAGCTTAGATTCAATATGATTTTTCCAACAAAACTAAAAGTCACTCACAAGTTCAAGGACTGTGATAAGCGTTTCATAAGCGTTTTTATTTGTTTTTTGATACATACTTTTTAAAACCTACTGGTGGGTTTTGGGGTTCAGAGGGTGAAAATGTGTTTATGCATTTGAAATGAAGAAATAACTTTTTTTTTTTTGTGAATAAGCACGCTCTTTCTCATTGCTTTAAGTGATGAAATCAATTGTGATTTGCCCTGAGCTAAATGATTCCTGTGTTGTCTTCAGCTGCTCCTGGAGCCACAGGCCAGCAGCAGGGTGGTGGTTCTGATGGGTTCCACCTCAGACATGGCCCACTGTGAGAAAATCAGGAAGGCCTGCACCTCCTACGGGATTTCCTGCGTCCTGAGAGTCACCTCGGCACACAAGGGTCCAGATGAGACGCTGCGCATCAAAGCAGAATATGAAGGTATGTGTTGACGTTAACCTTCAGTTTCCACCTTTTCTAATGAAGTGGAGATTTTGTTATACAAATAACCTCAAATATGCTTTTCCCCAGGTGACGGCGTACCCACTGTGTTTGTGGCCGTAGCTGGAAGGAGTAACGGTCTTGGTCCCGTCATGTCTGGAAACACTGCTTACCCTGTTATCAACTGCCCTCCTCTCACTCCAGACTGGGGATCACAAGATGTGTGGTCATCGCTCCGCATGCCAAGCGGTGAGCTGACCGTTTTATATGCTAAGTTATTATTCACATGTGGGCTCTTTCAGCGTTATAATAAATCCTTAATTTGTTTTCCCCTGCAGGTCTTGGCTGCTCAACAATCATTTCCCCTGAAGCTGCCGCTCAGTTTGCAGCGCAGATCTTCGGGCTGACCAACCACCTCGTGTGGTGCAAACTGAGAGCCTCCATGCTCAACACCTGGGTGGCTCTCAAGCTCGCTGACAAGAAGTTACAGGCCTGCAGCCTCTGAAATGGATAAAAGGCCTGTTATAGCCCAGTGTGTTCCACTTTGTCATGTCTTTGTTTACTATGAAATACCCAATAACGGTAGATGTCTCTCACGCACAAATCATTCCATTAAAAAAGAAAAATGATGAAAAGCTTCATGGCTATATGCACCTGTACTTGTCTGATTCCATTTTAGGGCTTTTTATTTCATTGACTTTTTATGTCCTAGGGGGGAAAGCACAGCTGTAGCTGACAAGTGGGGCAGTTGCAGCATCCTGATGTGGTGGGCGTTGGCTCACTGTAATAACTTGGACATCTAGTGGTGCTATGGAGTTTTTTTTTTTTTTCTGTCTGTACGTCAACCTTTTGTTTGACTCGTACAAGGATGGTAACGTGATGCACTGGCCTCAAAAGTGATTAACAAGATGTAGCTAAATGCTAATATGTGCTGCTGAGCCACAATAGAGAAAACAAGTAAACCACCGAGCAAGCAGAAAAACACACAAGAATCGTGCTTTTTCTGCTATGAAGGCTCATGGAAATTATTTTTTTTTTATTTCCATTAGTTTTAAGAGTGAGGAAATTCCACTTAAAGCAATAGTTTAGTATGTTTTTAAAATACTGATACTCATTTTTTTGGTGAATATTTTCAGATAAAAATGTCTGAGTTGGAAGTGTAGTTTGACAACAGTCTGTGAAGTACAGTGCCTCAGAAATATTCAACCCACACGATAGCAAGCAACTCCGTGAAAAGGTTATTAACAAAAATAGAAGTCAGGTGATGATACAAGAATAATTCCATGTCCCCGAATGTCTCTTGGAGGACAGTCAAATCCTTAAGAAATTTTATATGGCATATGTGTAAAACTGCCAGAGAGAGACTAGTGAGGGAGGCCACCACGACACCCATGACTCGTCTGAAGGAGTTGCAAGCTTCAGTGGGCAAAATGGTAGAGACTGTGCATCCAACAGTTGTCAGTTTTACACCAAAGTTTTGTAGGAGAGTAGCAAAGAGAAAGCCACTGTCGAAAAAGCTCATGATGACTTGACTTCCATAGAAAGCATGTTGGAGACTGTGAGGTCAGCTGAGAGGAGGTTCTTTAGTTTATGAGACCAGATGCTATGTTTAACAGGCTCCAAACACTGCATATTATCACAAACGCGTACTGGCATGGTGGTGGCGGCATCATGATGTGTTTTTCAGCAAGACAATGATTCAAAGTTAAAGACAACACGGTGAATTGGCTGAAGTTGCCCAGTCAGAGCTCAGACTAATCCAAATGGGAATTTAAAATTAGATTTGGATACAAATGTCTGTTTACTCAACATTCCTGTGTAACTTGAACAAGCTTGAGCAGTTCTGCAAAGATGAATGGAGTAAAAATGCAGTGTCCAGATATACACAGCTGATTAAGTCCTATCCACACAGGCTCTATGCTGTTATTGCAGGTAAAGGTGAATCTACTAAATACTGACTTGAAGGGGGGGAAGACATGTGCAATCGCTTGTTTTACATTTTATATTCTTAATTCATCGACATTACTTTTTAGAAATCTGTTTTCACTTTGGCATGAAAGACTTCTTTTTAAAGCAGTTTTTGTTTTCACAGTGCAGTTTTAGTAAATTCCCTTCACAGTGACTTTGGCTCACTGTTTACCATTGTTTGTAATCATAATGCTAAGTTAACTGGCTGTTGGTGGTAGCTTTGTAGTTTGAGAGTGGTTTGACCTCACCACTGTGTAACTAACGTTTTTGTCTCTCACAGAATCAGAGTCCCTGTGGCGACCGTTAAAGACGGCAGTGTCAAGCATCTGGGAATGTGTTATTAATTGCCTGAGTCTAGGAGTGCACATTCCACAGCTGAACACAGTGTGCCTGCTTTTAAAGGTCCAGTCCAATGGTTTTTTGATCCTGCATTTTTAAAGACTACTTGTCAAAATAGTGCTCTTTACCTTGTTAACATGCCCATATGGTGTTTTTCAAATGCTCAAAGACACATCAAGAGCAGTCAAAGCTGTAGCTGAGCATTTCCACTTTGAAATTATAGTATACCAATAACAGATTTTGTTACAGCCATAATTAGGATGAAAGTCGGTAATAGGATTCATCAGCATGATGAGGAGCTGGCAAGATGCTGCTGAAAAGTTTATCGGAATATGAATCATTTCACAGCCAGAGTTAGTCCAACAGGGACCCAAGGTTTAAAAAAAAGTAAAATGGTGGCTGAGCTTTGAGAGATTACCAATGGCTTGGGCACACATTTTATATATACTGCATATAGTTAAGTCAAGCTACCGCTATTTAAATAGCTCAGTTGAAACAGCCGTTGAGTCAAACCACATGTTCTCAAGTGGTTCCCAATTGAGAACATGTGGTTAAGACCCTACAGTATTACTGTGTGAATTTACCTGAATAATATTCAAATTTACCTGACGAAGTATCAAAGTTAAGGTTATTGAAAACCCAACAAATCCAAACATTCCCTGTGAGCAAGCATATTGGCAGCTCATTTTTACAGCTACACCATCATTCATGTTTTTTCTATTTTTTTTTCTATTCATGGCTTCACATTTTACAAGCACACTCTTGGTTCTGAATTTCTCCAACAACTGTACTGTTTTAGAAATTCAGACGACAATCAGAGCTTATTTTTGGCTGAGCTGCAGCTGATTTGCATTCAAATTGTGTGCACTCCTATTTCTGTTGTAAAACCCAGAGGATTTCTGCATGAACATGTTTCTGACAGTCTCTCTCTGATCAAATACTAGACAGATGCACGTCATCTGAGCGGACCGGGTGCTACCAAACAATGAACTAGGAAGGCGAGCTGCCATCCTGCTGTGTAAATATTCCTTGTGTACTTTCCATCTCAAACACACACAGTATCTATACATCTTCATTCTCTGCTCGGTTGCAGGGCCTAAGATCTGCCACACGAGGGAGCCTGCAATCCATGTTGTAGATCCAAAATCTTAACCTTTCATTTCGTTCCAGTAGTTTGCAGCCAAGGGAATGAGTCAGAATATCATGCCACCATTTTCTTTCTTACTTCTATTATAGCACAGCTCTCCCTTTGATAACAAATGATGGATATAATGACCTATGATGTGCTAAATCTTCGTTGACGTGTGGGTGGCGGTGGGAGGATGGAAGTGCTGAGGGTAGCGTGTGGTACAGATGAGTGCACGGAGGCTGATATCTGATATAGAATTTATTTAAAAAGAAAGAAAAACACCCTGTGCATAATTTGGAGTTGAATTTTTATGCTTTAAAAATAAAATATACTGTGCTAGAATCTGACGTCCAATCCTCCACTGATATGCAACAGAAAGAGGAGAGGTATAGCCACAATGATAAGATGAACATGATGTGTAAGTCTCAGTGACTCCAGGTTTCCTTGACAACAGTAGCATGGCAACAATCGCTCTATATACAATAATCTACCTTCCCCTCTCTGCTCCTTCTCCTATCGCCGAGCTTCGTAAATCCACTTTATATTTCCTTAGTTCCTGTCTGCTGTTCTTTCGCCTATTTCACTGCTTCCTATTGCCATGGATACTAAAATAGCCCAGAATAAATTAACACAATATGAATCATAACCAAAGTCTAACCCGCTGACGAGTTGTGAATATGTGTGGTCATGGCTTAATCCTGGGCTTGCACTGTTGTTTCAGTGTGATCATTGATTTCTTCTTCAGGGCAGTAAGCAAACTGTGAGTGTAATGACAGAGTCCAAGGTCAATATGCAGAGACTTTCTCAAGACTCAAAAAAGCAATTTATTTAGCTCTCAAAGCTGTGAGGGTGGCAGGTAAGTATCACTACGGCAGTTTATTTACATGATTTCTACAATAGTATTTAATCTTCTCTTTCTCTGTTTGGTCTTATGTACAAAATTTCTACATCAACCTATAGATAAACATCATTGCTAAGTTTTTTTGTTGTCATTCTGCCTGTTTTCCTTTGCTGGATGTGCATGATGGTCACTCACAACATTGTCCTGTTATTACTCGGGCTCCTTCACACCTCCTGTCTTGTCCACTACTTGCTGCATGACACCCTCTTCTTTCTCTTTGTTGGTAAACTACATCACTTCCAGCTATCTGAGGTAAACAAGCTAACCATCAAACTCTTCACAGTGCACCCAGGTCGTGGCACGAGCGGGACTTCTGCCTCAGGAACTTGCCCACTTCTCGCTCTCGAGGGTACCGGGGCACCAGGCTGGACAGGAAACGTTTGGCACGCGAGGTGATGCTTTCACGCTGGCCTACTCCAGTCATGTCCTCCGCGCTGGTCCCCGGGGGCCACGGAGGCTGGCCCCTGGCTAGTCGCACCGCGCACTCCAGGAGCTCCGGGGTACGGTGATCCAGAGAGGCCGAGATCTCCAGATAGAGGCAGTTGTAGAGGGCGGCACTGGACATGGCCTCTGAGAGGGGAGATGGAGAGGAGAAAAAGATGAATGAAGGTATGTCACAGCTTTTAAATTTATACCTAAAGTGACAGTCTCTGGTGTCACCCATTGTCAATAGAAGGCTTTACTCTCTGTAGGGCCGTGAGGGCTGGAGTCTATGCCAGCTGACAGGTCGCCAGTCTATCACTGGGTAACGCAGGAAGACATTCACACCTAAAGACAGTTTAGAATCACGCAGGTCTTTGGACTGTGGTAGGAAGCCAGAGCACCCAATAAAAAACCCTACAGGGAGAACATGCGAACCCACACAGAAAGACCCCAGACCAAGATCTGAACCCAGCAAGCAGTGAGGCAACAGTCATAGCCACTGCATCAATGTGCCGGTCGGCAGTAATGTCAGTTTGCTTAAAAGCAGGGCTGGTTGTATTAAAAAAAGATATGAATGTCACAGTTCTAGTGGAAATGGTCACTTTTTTTTTTTACCATTTTTTCCAGTGAAGAAAACATCATCTGTACCAAGCAAGCTTCTATGTAGCAACACAATACTTCATTTATAATAGCATTCTGTGATATATTTCATTGTTTTTGCAAAAAAATTGCTTGTCCTGTATTTTGCAATATGGCTATTGCGATATTGATAATATGTTAATTAAGTTTTCAGCCCTACCTATAAAAGAGAAACGAAAGTCCTTCAAATATATTGCAAAGCTACTTTGGTGCATATTTTGCACATTATGTTCCATTTTGCATGAGCTACTGGACACCGGATTCTATTATCTATCTATCTGTCTGTCTGTCTGTCTGTCTGTCTGTCTGTCTGTCTGTCTGTCTGTCTGTCTGTCTGTCTGTCTGTCTATCTGTCTGTCTGTCTGTCTGTCTGTCTGTCTGTCTGTCTGTCTGTCTGTCTGTCTGTCTGGCTGTCTGTCTGTCTGTCTGTCTGTCTGGCTGTCTGTCTGTCTGTCTGGCTGTCTGTCTGTCTGTCTGTCTGTCTGTCTGTCTGTCTGTCTGTCTGTCTATCTGTCTATCTTTACTCCATTCTGAGTAACTAAGCAGCAGCCAGGCTATACTATATATCATCTAAAGCTCATATGAGGGGTTACCAGAGGACTCTTCTATTTGGAGAACCAATTACCCCTTAAAAGTGAGCTTTCCAAGTCTGTGATCTATAATAGGTGGCCAAAAGGTCAGGAACAAGCCATTATGTCTTCATAATGAAAGCCATAGTCTTTCATCATGGAGGGTGTTGAAGATGTCGGTACCAGAAGGAAGCACCAGGTGATTGCTTTCCAACACTGTGAAACACGGTAGGGAACAATAAGAAGCAGCTTATCAGGCAGTTCAGGTGATGAGGGAGGAGTGTTTTGTTAAGTTTATTTTTTTCTGAGACAGGTAAACCGATATTCAATGTTTAGGGGAGCGACTACAGTATGCGTTAACGCACTACGACAAGTAAAAGCCAGTGAAAAAATGAAAGGATGTGCAGGGGGAGCGGTTTGTTTGCCAAGTTAGGCTGGATTTATTTTTCGCTGTGCTACTTGGATCTGTGTTTCTTTATACTTGCGTAGTAATTTTGTGTTGTTTTTCTTTTCCAATCAGCTTGCCTGACATTGTTGTTCAGATGTAGGAGGAGTGCATGTCGACTCCCCAGAGAGCCTCTGCAACCTGTGATTACCCCGTGGAGTCATTTACATGCATCTTTGGTAAGACATAATTCCTCTGTGAGCAGAGAAGATGTTAACTCAGTTTGATCTACGACAAGCTGCAGATATTTTGACCTCAGATTCACTTAAATGAGGCAACTGTAAACTCTGTAAACTACCTTAAAGACCCTGAAGAAATATTTTATTCAGCAGCTTCTTGCTTTGAGCAGTGGGGTTTTATCTCTCAACTGGAGCAGTTCTAGCACATCCAAATGTGAGGATTTTGTATTTACATGTTTGTTTGTGATTTTATTATTAGTTTGTTATGATTCTTTGCTTATGTTCTATCAAATGGGATCAAGCCATAACAATACAGGCCTCATTGGCTAATGCTGTGCCTGGTGATTGTTTTTTATAAATAGCTAGAAACTGAGGAAAAATGCTTAAATTGTGAAGTTGAGCCCTATATATAGGCTGTGTCTAATAGTCGCTAAGCTTGTGTTTAAAACTGCATTAGTGTGGACAGGCAGTGAACGCTCTCCTGCTTCTACTGTAATTGTATCTCCCCTCAAACTGCCATGAAGCCTGGCATTTACCTTAGTGTTTATTGACAGAGAGAGAAAGCTGAAAATGTCAACACCAACTGTGAGGATGAAAGCCGTGCTAGAAGGAAACCATGAAAGAGGCCAGGCAAAAGGGGAAAGGGATAAAAATGGAGGTTGATCTCACCTTGAGAGGTGACCTCACGGGTGCGAACGAGGTCACTCTTGTTACCGACGAGGATGATGGGAGTTTGCGGCTGAGTCTCTCTCAGGAGAAGTCGGAGTTGAGCGGTGCGGTGGAAACTACGCCTGTCAGTCACAGAAAACACCAGAACACACACCTCACACTGCAGAGCCGACAGGTCCTGAGGGACGGACAGAAGCAGACACACAACGTGTTACAGCACAATGAATTTTACAGTGACTTAGAATACTCTGAAAGTCTTTGTGGAGCTGTGAAATGTGAAAACACACACACCAGGAATCCTGAAAGACTCAATAATATTCCATGGTATCAAAATCTTTCCAAAAAAACTAACAACTGCAGCAGTGCAGTTTGAAAAAACAGCAGAAAATTGCATTTTCTATCTGAGAACTCCTGCTTAGTGATAAATCAAAACTAACTGCTGTACACCTCCAATTCTTAGTAGCACACACATATAGCCATCCAAAGAGGCACAAATCTCCAAAAAAAACCCAATTTCCAGCATGAATCCTGCACAGATAAACGTCAGCCTGTCTTTAGTGAGTACTGCTATGTTCCATTGACTTTTCATTAAATTTTAATTAAGTCTACAACTAACCACAGACCCCCAAAAAAATGTTGCACCCTAATGACAGACATTAGTGTTATACTGCAATTATAGAAGTAAATTCCTCATAAGGCAAACATTACAGTGCCTCTCACATCAAATATAACTCATAGCAAAAAGAGTAACATAAAAAAAAACATATCAAAAAAGACAGATTGTGTCAGAAGAGTGTGTCTTCTGTGTTTTCACACAGCCGCGTAAATCCGAAACATTATTGCAGTCATTTGGCACATCACTCTCTGTAGGCGACTCTCTCTCTTGCTCACATCCACACACAGATGTCTCTGGACTGCACTCGAGGGAAAAGAGGGAAAAGTGTGCAAAACAACCTGATAATGAGCTTTCCTCAGGCAAACAGATGCAGATGCTGCAGATTTATTGTCCCCTTTTTGTCACACGCTTCCGTGGACTTGGCTTCAATTTTAAATTTTTTTTTTTGTCAAGGATAACAAACAAGGCACTGGGCTCCAGATGTGCACAATATGCACAAATAACATGCTACATATGCACCTTTTTTTTGCATATCTTTTGGATGTTTTTCCTCTTTCATTTAACAACATACTGTCCCTTTAATGTCATTTCTTATGCTACATGCTAGTTGCATGAGCAGCATGTCTGAGTGTGGTGTAGCCACCTTATGCCCAATGCATGCTGGGATACACTTCAGTTCAAATTTGTTTGAGTGAAGAGATGCATGGATTCGGTAAGTTTTCTCTGTACACACACTTAGATATTCTGACACTTTTTGTATTTCGGTCGCTAATACAGCAAAACACTATCCTCTGCAACTAACAAAATTATTTAAATTGAAACTGAAAAGGTGCATATTGAATTCCTTCTTAAAATAGTCCATGTCTTCAGCAGCCCTATATGCTAGTATATATGCCACAGTGAAATGCTGTATACTGCTGCAGAGAGGGCTCAGTGGCCTAATGAGGGATCAGGGAGAGTGGGAACGATAAGGTGTTGTTTGTCTCACCTGCCTCCAGTTGTCATAGATAATGATGGTGCTCTCCTCGTCATCCACGTCGACCACGCGCACATAACCCTCCCCTAAGGACAAGGAGAGCAGCAGTTAAGGCTCAGATGGGTGCTGTGGTTTATTTACTCGCTGCTCACTGTGAAAATGGCCCTACAGGCTGCCTCTGCACGGCATTACACTGCCCTGCATCATTCCCTTTAAAACACACGGCATCTGTACCATCAGAATCCACAGATGCCGTCCTGTCCATGTCCCCAGCGAGAGCAATGGCCAGGGAGGACTTCCCCACGCCGTTCTGCCCCAGTAGGGCGATCCTTAAAGGCCCCTCAGGTCTGCCCTCCACAGCCACGGTTGAAGTGTCGTCCAGGGCAGAGCTGAAGCTGATCGGTGAAGCAGAAGGTCCAGCCGCTCCTGACATCCAGTCGCAGTCATCGTGGACGGCTTCTTCTCGCCTGAGCAGGTGCTTAATTGGCAGAGGAGTGCTTCCCCTGCGAACTGTCGGTGTGCTGGACAGAGTCATATTGTCGCACTGGAGGAGAGAAAAATAGATCATCATTATGTAACATTTGAAGCCACTGTCTTTTCAGATCCGGTGTTTCTCATGTGCCAAAAGAAGCCCCAAACTTGATCTGCCTTGTGTGTCTGCGTGATGTGACTTCAGCTAATAACTGCCCTTGTAAGAGACAACATGAGTTATTAAGTTTCAAACATTTCCTATTTACAGCAAACTTCCATAATGGACAAAACACAGAAAACATTACACAACTCTTTTCATAATCTGACTGGTACCCCTAAGGAAGAGCAAGCTCACCTTAAAATCTACAGTAAAAATTGCTTCCCACTCAGAGGGAACAGAAAATAACACTGACATCATATAAAGTTATTATTTCAAACTTGTCAGCAAACAGTGACCAATTACGGCAGCAGTTGTGGAACAACTTAGAATTAGTAGACTGTAAAATAACAGTTTACCATTTAAATTTTTTATACATATACATATTGTTTCTATCAAATAATGGTACAGATTTTGACGCTGACATTTCTTACAGTTTTGACCTGTTTTATATTTATGGCTAATGTGTAGATCATTTTTTCTGAAATTTTACTATTTATTTGTAAAATAATTATATGTCCGAGGATTTAAATAGAATAAAAAGAAATTAATTTTCCAATGGACGTTGTAAAAGAATGAATCATCACTTAAAAAATCCAATTTTTTGATGTGCACTTCAGGTACAGTTTTAACGCTTAAAATGTAAATAAAAACTTTTCAAAGAAAATCGGATTTAACAAAACTGTGAAAATCTGTAACAGAATAGTTTAACAAATTATCTACAAATTTCAGTCCTTTATACATATATATATATATATATATATATATATATATATTTTTTTTTTTTAATGTCAAATAGTAGTACAGATTTTTGATGTTGACATGATTTACAGTTTTGACCAATTTTTTTGTGGTAAACATGGTAAACTAAATTAAATCTTTCTTAACAGATACATAGGTATAATCCGTAACAGCCTAACAAACAATTTACCATTTTTCAATTATTATTATGCATATTTATCTTTTTTAAACAACAGCATATATCAGTAATTTAACATTGATTTTTTCTGATTTAAATATAGTTTACAAAATAGCGTAATTTTACAGTCTGTGAAATAATGCTACAGATTTTTGATGCTGACATTATTTACAGTCTGTAAATTAATTACTTTTTCTGTGGTTTTGCTAGTCATTGCCTATAATTCACCAAAACAGGCAAAGTCTGAAATACCAGTGAAATGTTTTACAAATTGCAGTTAAAAGCCTTCTTTAAAAACAAAACAAACAAACAAAAAGATTAGCAGAAAGTTTCGTTAGTTTAACATTTCCTGCTTATAGGAACTGACTCCAAGTCTACTATTGTGTTGTGATGCAGGACACCTCCACCCTGCACCACCACCTACCTACACAAACACAAACAGTCAACAAGAACAAGCAAACATCGCTACATCCCACAAACACGTTGTCCCCAGACCTGGTTGGCTCACTGAGAAGCTCCTGCAGCTCCTTACCTTGGTCGCATTCTCATCGTTGCTGAGCCTGTCCTCGGGCACATCTGTCGGCATCTGCAAACTGAAATCAAGCGATCGGGAAAAATGAGGAGTCCAGAAGATAGAACAGAGAAGAAAACCACCACCACCACCCCTCCCCACCCCTTCCTCACCCCCTCCTCACCCACTGACTTTATGAACCAGAGCCAGAGCCAGAGCGAGATCTCTCACCTGTCAGGTGGCTGTCGGCAACTACAAAGTAAGCGCGGTGTCTCTCTCTCTCTCTCTCTCTCTCTCTCTCTCTCTCTCTCTCTCTCTCTCTCTCTATCTCTATCCTCCCTCCCAGGCTTCCTCTCTCCCTCCCTCTCTATCTCCTGCTCCCCCTCTCTCCCCCTCTCTGTCTCTCCTCAGGTTAGGGCCCGGGTCCAGTTCTGCAGACCGTCATTCATCACCGCTTTCCAGATTGACTTGATGCATAAAATCTCCCCAAATCTTGCCACTTTTTCTTTCTTTTTTCCTTCCTCCTGTTTGCAAAAGAGAGTCACAGCGGCTGGACTCACGCTCTGCTAGTGTCTGCAGCAGATGCATGCGACTCAGTGATGAAGCAGCGTTGCAGGGATGCATGCAGGGAGATGCCGCGCCTGGTGTCACGAATCTCATTGACCTCTGGATGATGGGGGTTATGCAGAACCTGGCCGCTAGGGGGCAGTGTAACACAAGACAAGGCCTTTCCTCAGTAATTGGCTTTGTTTGTGTGCACATCCTTGGGGGATATATGTTTCAAAAATGCACCACTGGGGGATTTTCCTGCTGCAGAACAAAGGTGTGACAGCCTGACTACCTGTTTACCAACTCTTTCATTCTGTCTCTCCTCTTTTCCGTCACCCAACCCCCCCCCCTCCCCCACGTGTGACCTTTTCCTTGACATTTAATCTTTTTTTTTTTTTATTCAATCAAGCCTTTTTCCAGTCACCGAGAATCCAAGGAGCGTATTTGGACGTGTTTTCTGTCAGAATGTGAGCGTGGTCGTGAGCAGTGGTGCGTCCCTCCCACACAAAGCCACAATAGACTCCGGCAGTGAGCAGCCAGGGCGCTATTATAACCCTAATCCTGCTCCTATTATACAGGCCAGAGAGAGAGCGAGAGACACAGAGAGGGAGGGAGAGCTGAAGATGAGGTCATCCCAAACAGTGCACACACCCAGGGTCACTGCCTCACTATAGAGGCACTCTGATAAAGGGAGGGATGGTGCAGGGCCTGGGGGGCTGCAGAGAAAAGGGCCTGCAGGAGGGCGAAAGATGCTCAGATAGGTGAACGGACAGGAGATGAGGTCAAAGCCTGCTTTCAAGGTGCACAAAAAAAAAAAAAAAAACACACACCGACATGTGACGGGGATGGTAAAGTACTTTGTTTATTTCATATGCATATGAAACCACACTACAACAGGAGCAGAGAACCACGATAATGGCCGTCGATTTTTGAAATAATGTTAATTCTAATCACGAGTGGATAAAAGAATAAACTGTAGGAAAGTAAAAATACACGCTAATGGAAATAAAACCAGTAAAATAATTAGAATCAGTACATAAATAAACAATAAATACTGAATAAATAAGTGAATAAATAAAAGAACAATTTATTTAACCTACACCCAAACAAAATAAATAGCTCTAATGCATGAACCCTGGCAATGATTTCATGGGACAGTTAAGAATGTGTCTCCATGAAGAGTTTTTTTTTTTTGTTGCATTTTTAAAATTCCATCCCTGCACCAGTTTATTTTTTTTTCTTGTTTGCATCGGTAGCCCACAGTACCCGAGTCCACAGTGACCAGCTCTGTGGTGCTGCGTGTCGCATTAATGTGGTGATTGTCATACGGAGGTGTTCAATCTGCCCAAAAATAGCTTCTCTATGCTGGAGAACTGGACACAACCACACAAATCATGCCACACTCTTTTTTTTTTCTTTTTGTGCCTGCTGTGATGGGTTTCTTTGCCTCTCTTTGCTTAAGTTAAGCACACTAACCAGCTCCATGTCCCTGTATGTAAAAAAAACACAAAAAACCCTGTTTTGAGAGCAAACAGCAAGTCTATTCTGGCCAAAGGTCACCATTTCCAACTAGCAAAAACGTTGATTTCTTTGCTAAAACACAAGAGCAGTATCCCCCAACTATTCATTCAGCACAATCACTGAAAGATTCCCATGAAAAGGTATCCTTGTACATTCTTTAATCTATGATTATTCATTTTACAAAGAATAACAAGTCTTGGTGAGCTTAAACACTTTGGTAGGCAACTGTGAAATATTAGCTGGCAAATACTTAACTGCATGCCATGGATACTTTATCCAAGCCCATACCACTCCACATCCAGCACCACTGCACTATTCAGACCTCTGCAGCTTTAGCAGCTTATTGTAAAAAAAGAAAACCTACAGTGAGCCTCAACCACTCATTTGGAGAGTACATTGCAGATTGCATAGATAACATGCTCAGCAGTGTGATTGTTTATTGCAAAATAAAGCATTTCTGATCCATTTTTACAGTTTGTTGCACCAATACCACAAGCAGAGAGTTCTCAGCCTGTGAACTATCATTCACAGTAAAGTAAATCGGCAAAGCGGCCTAGGGCTGAGTCTAACCCTATGAATTAACAGTCAGTTCCCCTTCAGAACACTCAGGGGTGGTTTTCACAGTTGTATCGCCCCCCCCCCCGAAAAAAACGCCTGCCAGTGTCTCTCTTCCACTTTCTCTCTCACACACAAACACATGCACACACACACATACACATCATTGTTTTCTTCCCCCAAGTCTGATTACTCATCACTGATTGCTCCGATTTGGCTGGTCTTGTTTTTTTCTTCTTCTTCCTCCTCCCCCTGTGGGTTAAACTCAGAGGAAGTAGTCAGGGGGCGGGGAAGGTGGGTTGCTGGTGCGGGTCGGTGGAGCGTCGGCGCCGTTGCTGCCGCCAGTACTGTGGTTTGTGCTGAGGAGCTTCTCGTAGCGAGCCTTGTAGGCGTCTCTCTCCCTCAGCACTCGAGTCAGCTCGCACTGTAGCTGTTCCAACTGAGGAGAAGGGAGAAAACAAGACAATCTGATGGTTTATTGTGCTATTGTGTGTTACCAAGTTACAATATGAAGCTATAATCCAAAGATGTTCCCTTAGAAGTCATGGCAGGAATGCAGTATAAAGGAAGATATATCAGACGCCACTGTTTTCACATCCTTTAAAGGTCCCATCTTATACCCTTCTTCAGCAAGTTATTGTAAGGCTCACATGCACGCAGAATGTGCATCTCAAGTTTGAGCTCAAAGTACTGTACAGACGGTTAATTCTACCATACCTATAGTACCCCTGGTTTTAGCCTTGTTCCAAAGCGGCTGTTTCAGTGTCTGTAGCTTCAAATCCAACTGACCTGCAGCTGCCTCCACCTCTTTCAGGAAGTGGATTAAGTCTACACCTCCTTCTGCATCTATTCTGCTCAGTGATTGGCTGAGACCAGCCCAAAGTAGGAGAAGCCAGTGGGATAACCTGCTGTGACATCACAACAACTCAGAGACACACTTTCTGATTTAGGAAGAAAGAAATCTATCATACAGGCTGTTTCAGAGTCTGTAGTTTTAAATGCAACTGAGCTGCTGCTGAGTCCACCCCTTTCAGAAAGAGGGCGATCTATTGTGTTCAATGTTTGGCTGAGAGGAGCCCAAAGTGGGAGGAGTCAGTAGAGTAACCTGTTGTGACATCACAACAGGCTGCAATCCTAACTAGCTTAGTCAGAGACACGTTTTCTGATTTACGGAGAAAGAAAAGAAACAAAGGGAATGGTGTTTTCTAAAGTTTTGTGGGCCTAGAGATAAACAGAAAGTTTTCTGTTTTGCCAAATATGGCCTATTCAGGAAGACAAATCTACATTAAAGCTGAGTAACAGGACAGAAAATGTTGTGTACCTGTTGTGTGAGCACATGTTTTTCTGACTCCAGAGCGTGGCGGTGCTGTAAGCGCTTGTAGCGGCACGACTGGGCATAGCCGCGGTTCTTTAGCGTACGGCGCTTCTGCTTCAGGCGCACCACCTCGTCCTTGCTCACCCCACGCAGGTGTCGGTTCAGCTCGCGCACCGACAAGCTCACCAGCTGCTCATCAGAGAAGCGCTCGTTCACCCCACACTGCCGGGCAGATGGAGAAAACACACAGAGAGAATATGGTGTTTGTCAAACAGGCGCTGGAGACACACGCTGGAAGTGATCACAGTGTGCACAGTTACAGGAGCGTGGAGTGGATTCGTTCCAGGATTCAGGCTTTATACATACATTTGTGCGACCATGATGGTGTGCAGATTGTGTGTCAAACTGAGGGTATTTGTGTGGAGTGTGAAGCACGTCTGTCTGTCTGTCTGTCTGTCTGTCAGGGGGCACATTTCGGCACCACATGTCCATAATCTGTCATGTAATCTGACTAAGTGTGGGTGACAGTTATCAGGATTACGCACAGCAATAATAGCAGATATTATCATAAGCTCACACTGTGCTCTATAAAGAGATCCACTCTGACATCTCAATCAACCAGAACACAAAGAAGTTTTCTAACTAATAAATTACATCCAGAAGCAAGCAATCGAGCTATTAGAAGCCTAGTATAATGTAATTGTAATCAGAAATAAGCCTTTATTAAGGCATTTGTCAGCAACTATATGGGCCTCCTGTGTGCATCCACAAGGATGCTGCTGTATAAACAGAATATAACGTGAATATAGAAGATGCAGATGTAATAATATGAAGTATGTCTTTGTAGGAGAGTTGGTGATGTAATGCAACTTTACAAGACTTTGCAAAGACAAAGATTTAACTTCAACGTGCTGCTGTCTTGTAGAGAGCAATCCTTAAAGTAATACTTGAGATAGACACAGACATTAATAACCGTGTTCTAATGTCCTTATCCTAATCCTTCACTGCGCGATCCTTCTCTCCTTCCGCCCGGCCCTCTAATGCGACATGTGCCACCGTCTTCTCACTCCACGTCTTTCACCTCCAGAATTTTCCCACAGTTTATTGATTCCCACTGAGTGTCATGACAATGCCTCATCTAATCTGTGTACCTGATTGACTTGTGGGTGGTGATGATGGTGATGGCTGCCATGCATGGGGTGGTGCGGGTGATGCTGATGGTGGTGATGCTGGTGGTGATGAAGGCGGCCCTGGGGGCTGAGGGGTTGTGGATAGGGAGCTGAGGTGGGGGTGGCATTGGGGAGCGATGGAGGGGCTGATGAGAGGAAGACGAGTGGGCGATGGCACATGTCGGCCGCCTTGGTGCAGGAGATGTCACCTCCGCTGTCGCTGCTAGAGTCGCCCAGGTTGCTGCTGGAGCTCTGAGAAAGACCCGGAAACTGCAGAGAGGAGGAGATGCAGTCAGTTTGTTTCATGTAAAAGAGGAAAGAGCCATAACTCAGGGATGAGATTTTTACCTGTGAGCTGACAGCTGCAGCAGCAGAGTTCAGCAAAGCCTCCACAGCATCCTCACAGCCCAGGAAGCCATTCACAGGCCCCCTCTCTCGGTCCCCTCGCTCCGGCACCCCTCCCAAGGCTCCCAGCAGAGTGGCAGGCCCCGTGACTTCACCTCCAAACTGCTGCTGCAGCGCTGCCAGCCAGATCAGGTCCTCCAGTGAAGCCGGAGTGGGACCCTGTGGGCCTCCGTGGCCCGGGCTGCCCTCCACGTTCCCCTGAGAGCCAGAACTGATGCCGGAGGTGAAGCTGTTGGATATGGAGATGGGGAAGGAGATGGAGGAGGAGGACGAGGAGAGAGAGGAGGAGCCCGAGGGCGGCGGATGGGCATCGCTGAGCGTCGGCGAAGGTGGCAGAGAGTTGTAAGGGCTGGAGCTCAAACTGGAGTCCTGTGGAGGGTGGCTGGTGTACGGAGAGCTAGACGGGTCGTGGGGGAGGCCAGATTTGGGGTACGAACATGGAGGAGGCAAAGGAGGACTGTCTGATTTCACCTCAAACTTAAGGAGGTCAAAGTCGTTCAGGTACTCCATGGCCAGGGGGCTCGGGGGGAGAGACGGCATGGGGAGGGAGGGTGAGGACATGGTGGCTGCTGCTGCTGCTGCTACTGCTGCTGCTGCTACTGCTGCTGCTGCTGCTGGTTGGAGCTTCAATAGAGTTTTTCCTTGTGTCAGGATCGTTGGAAAGTCCTCTCCTCCGCCTCAGTGCGGCTCATAGACGGCAGCAGCAGGGATGTCAGGAAGTCGACTGGTTGGCGAGTTTCCTCTGAGAGAAACCGTTCGTCCCCTTGTCCTTGTCTGTGTTTCTTTTGTCCTGAAGAAACAAAGGAATGGAAAGGAAGGGTTTGGGATACAGGGGCAAGAGAAAGGGATGGCCAAGTCAATCAATCAACCATTTCATAATTAGGCACCCTACAATTGATTTATATTCTCTAATAATGCAGTACTGCATGATGGAACTGATGCAATAGGACCTGAGATAAATGGTTTATCAATCAATTAATCAGACTTTACTTGTATGGCAACTCTCACACAGCTTAGTGCAGTTCAAAGTCAGCAGAATAACTGATAAAATGACAATAAGACTGAATAAATACAGAGAAAAATACAGCTGCATTTAAAAGGGATTGTTCAAAATTAAAGGGACAAAACATAAATCAAAAAATTAAAACTGGATAATTAGACTAAAAGATAAAGTATAAATATTCAATGACATACAAAATCGACTAAAAGCTTTATGAAATAGATTTAAAAGGCACAGAATTAGAATTAAATACAATAAAAACTGACAAAGTGTCAGCGTCTTCATTTCAACAACAATACCACTTGACAGTCAACAGGTTAAAGAGAGGTTCAGGTGTGTTACAATAATGTGGCCTTAAGCTGATAGGCTCTAGCAGAGATGAGTATCAGGCGGCTATAAGCTCATGTGTTTCTGTGGCCTCACCCACTGACTTTTTATTTCCATTTCAAACTTGTAGTTTTCAGCCCCAACTAATGTAGCCTCCTGTGATGTCACTTGTTGACATTTTTATCTGACTTTGCACAGCTTACTTTGCCGCCACAAAAAGGCTTCATACTACTTTATTCACAGACACAATCCACAAGATCTTTTAGTCAACTCATAAATTCATCAGAAAGCCCCTTGAAGTAAAGTGTTGTAATTTTCCATAATTAAAATACATGTTTTTACCCTAATTTTTGTATATTTACTGACTTTTTATTGTTAATAAAGGATATTTACATGCATACAAACAATGTATAATTAGATAGATATAATGAGAAATTATACGTATATAAAATGTCTCGATAGTAAAAACTGCTTAAAAGACATTCATTCAAGATTTTTGTTATGCTAACTTCAGTAATTATACAAGATAGTCCTATACAATTATAGAACCAATACTTCTTTTTCAGTTACTTGTCACTTATTGTATCTAATTTGAATTCAACTACTAATATTCCACAGTTTCAACTACTAAAAAAAGAGAAAAACATTAGTTATATTACTATAATATTCTTGTTTTATATCATAAAGTTCAAATATTCTTCAGAGAAATTTGTACTTACTCACAGTTACAGGTTTGTAATGTTACTCTACATTTGACAAGCAAAATCTGAACAGTCTGTTTCTGTACATTCATTGATATTTTAGCGTCTTTCAAAAATATGAAATATCTTTGTTGTCTAGTCTTAAAGTTTGAGATCTTTTCACTGTGATGCTGCACAGGTTGCACACCATAGTTGTAAAATGATTGCACTACAAACACCTCGCCAAAAAGGTCAGTTTGACTTTGTTGATCGTGAAGTTAGTCTGTGTGAGGTAGGCCTTGTTTGTGTGTTATATTAAGACACTAATCTATAGCACATCCCCCACCTCTGCCCCCCATCTTAATACACACATGTATAGGACTATAAACGTCGGCACACTCACATACACGTGCACGTTTGCAGCCATATATTTGTGTTTGCAATGTATATAGACAACGCAGAACTTCTACACTAAACTTTTACATTTGTGTGTGTTCGAGTGCATTTTCTGCCATTTCACTGTATAAATGACAAATCCTGATCGTCACTTTACGTCTTTTTATCAAGTAAAGCCAGATCTCATCTCTAAGCTGACTAAATGAAGGAGTTTGTTATTCTGTAAGTAAAAATTACAATCAAATGTTTTGTCAGAAATGGCCTCTCCTGCCCTTTCAGGTGTTGTATTTTTTACATGTCTGGGCTGAAATAATTGCCGGTTATCATGCTAATGGACTCACACACAATAGATATAACACATAATATATCCAGAAACGTCTGCTCGCTGAACACATAACTGACTGATGTACAAGAATTCGGATGGCTTAATCATTTTTGACAGAAAGATCCACAAGTCTCAGAGACCAAATCCAATTATCAAGAGGTTCAGACTTTAATCCAGAGCCAGAGAATTTCTAGAATTGATTGAAGTTTTATTTTATGTAGCTGAAAAATGTTTTTTTTAAGAAACTGATGATGAGGTTAAAAGCAACACATTAAAATCACAGAATTAGTTTTTTCTCTCCTCTTATAGCAGATTCAACACCAAAAAAACTATTTTTGTTGAAGAAACTCTATGATGAAGTGACAAGTTACATATTAAAATGATAGTAGTTGTTCTTTTTAATTCTTTTATAGCATATCCAACATTAAAACATGTTTTAAATGAAAATAGACTCTAGAACAACTTCTTTGGGGTGTCAAACGAGTTCCACATCAACCTGACAACTTCAAACATTCAAACAGAGCTGAACAGACTGAAAGTATCCCCTCATAATATCAATGAAAATATTTCCAACGCATACCACACTGGTAACTTCATCAGAGAAAGCTGTGGAAGAGGAAACCTGCTTCCTCCAACACTAATGACAGGCCTTTAGATATAACAGTTATTGCTATTAAAACGCACACCTAATTAAAAAGTCCACCTTTGACTAGTGGCTCTGTGGCACAGCTCATTAGTTTTGCCCCCTGTGGCTCAAAATGGATTGTAAAAGAAAGCAAACAGTGACGGGGCTCCATGGAGGCCTCAATCTGGCTCCGGACCAGAGTCGGGGCAAAAAACACACACATGAGAGAGAAAAAAGTAGAATGAAGGGCGGCAGAGATAAAGGCCCGACACGAGACGACAGACAAACAAAGTGAATGAAATGAATCTTACCGTCGGTCATAGAGATGAAGGATGGTTACAGGCTCTTTTCAACATCCCCACCAAACACACACACACAAATAATCGACTGACTGGCTGACTGACACGTTTGGAGAGAGACACAGAGGAAACACAGGGTGAGTGTGTGTGTGTGTGTGTGTGTGTGTGTGTGGCGCTCAGTGCTGCACTGTATGGAAGAACAATGGCCCCCATTACTTGCACACAGGCTCAGAGATAAAATTCTTTCTGGATATGAAATAGCAATAATGTTTGAGTTTAAATCTTATTGCAAATTGGAAACAGAGTTGATGAGATAAAATGTGTAAGGTACCATTAATGTAGCAATAATAAGGAGCAAATCTAATTTCTTTATAACTATAAGCAGAACCGATAACATCAAAGCTCATCAGTACTACAATCCTAATCATTTACCTGACTTGTTCAATACCAAGTTTCAGTACCCACTTACAATTCTACAATTTCATTTTGCAGATGCTTTTATCCAAAGCGACGTACATCTGAGAGTCAATACAACACAAGCAAGGATCTAGTCAGGAGAAACAACCTGGATAAGTGCCATAAAACAAGTTCAAGAGTCATAATAGGACCGTAGCGTCTATAGGCAGTAGAAATATATTTTTTTGGTTTTGTTCTGTTTTTATTTGCAGTCTGTCACCTACACTACCAGTCAAAAGTTTGGACACACCTTCCCCTTCAATGGTTTTTATTTAATTATTTTCTACATTGTAGATTAATATTGAAGACATCAAAACTATAAAAGTATACATATGGAATTATCTTGTAAACAAAAAAGTGTTAATCTTCAGTATTAATCTACATTGTAGACAATAATACAAATAAATAAAAAGCACGAATGAGAAGGTGTGTCCAAACTATTGACTGGTGGTGTATATAGCACCTGTAATCTTTACTAGGTCACGTGAACTTGGCCAACTGTAAAATCAGGTCATTGCAAATAAGTATACAAGCTGACTGCAGATGAATCATGACTCAGCAAGTACTTTTTATGGACCAATAAGGAAAGAAACCCTGCGGCTGTATTATATTGGCTCTCTTATCTTTGATTTTTACCCTTCTGATGGAGGCAAATGATCATGTTTCAGTGAATTTTCCTTCATATGCATCAAAAAAACCTTGTCTTACATTTTCTAAAACCTTGAACTAAAGGAAAAATGGGAGTCTTACTTTGAATTGAATGCTCTTGCATGTTCTCCAAAATGTTGCTGCTACTTAAATAGAAGCTACAGTTAGCAGCCAATTAGCTTGGCCTAGCACAAAGACCAGCATAGTCCTTTCCAAAAGGGTAAAAAAATCTACCTACTACACACATCTTGTTTTGTTTAATCTGTACAAAAATAAACATAATAAAAAATAAAATTACAACCTTCTGTGTGCCTCATTCAACCAGTTGCAAGTTGCAGTTTAAATCCATGTCTGTTTAAACACAACTTTTTGGATACAAAATGTAATCATATGATAATTCCTTCATCATTTTATCCCATCAGACATTTGTGTGAAATTTTGTGTAAATTAGCCTAAGAATTTTTAAGTAATGGCCAGAAAAGGGTTTTGCGAGGTCTCAGTGACCTTAAGCTTTGATGTTTTAACAACCAACATCAAATTAATCAGTTAGGATGCAAGTCCAAGTGAATGGTTGGGCCAAATTTTAAGATAATCCCTACAGGCAGAACTCTCCTGTTTTCTACACCAACACAGCACATTACAAAGCCTAAACAAGGAAAGGTGCACCAGACAGTGAAATTCACTGTCTGACTTTTATACCTCCTTTCCTCTCCTGTATTAATATTTCTATGGTTAATTTCAGCCTGCTTTAGGTGAAAAGTCTTTATCATCACTTTACAAGGTTTGTATTGTGGCCTTTCTTTTGTCTTGTAAAGCAGTTTGACACTCTGTACCTGCAACATGCTGAGGTTTCATGGGGCCTGCCTTCTTCATGAATGACTCCTCACTTTCAAAAGAGAGGATCGGCTCAGTGGCCATGCTGGTCTCAGACTTATCCCGGGCTCCATTAGTGGTGTTGCCGTGATTTGTGAGATGAATGATGTCTTCAATGTGGGCAGTATCTTCTTTAGTGCACAGACCATTTTCATGTCTCATAGGCTGGACCCCATTAACCACTTGGACTGAGTGGCTGTGGGAGAGAGAGAGAGACAAAGCAGAATGTGGTTATAGTTATGATGGATCAGAATGAGTCATACAACAGATGAGTCATTCTGCCACTGTCCAATTACGGGAGTCATTTTAAACCTACCCCAAGAAGCGTGTTCAAATACAAAGAGTAAACATTTTAAGAAACCAAATCTTTCTCCCACTGTTACAAATGTTTACTCTGGGTCTGAAATGTGGGGCTCCTTGTGTTTTCCATTGAGGTTTACAACAATTCAAGCATTCTGCAGACTTGATTGGTAGTCAACTCCCAGCTTTGTTTTCTGGCACAAAACTTTAATACTCTTCATGGTGGTCTTGCATCAGTGTGAGCACAAAAAGAAAAGGGAGTTTTAGTATTACCTTTCCATGACATTGGTCTGTCCGTTTTCTGGCTTGTTGTTGGGCAGGTTGACCTCTGACTTTGGCTGATAGTCAGCAGATGCTGTAGGAAACAAAGTAAAACAGTCATTGCCTGCAATAACCGTGTAAATGAGTGTGACCGCGTATATTCAACATCCCACCGTACCTTGCATGGTGAACCACAGGGTGACAAATACCATTCACAATCATTCTTTCGCTGTGTCAGGGTAACTTTAATAGATAGACAACTGATGCCATATTTTCTTAGGGTATGCTTCTGCATAGTCCTCCACCTCACCCACACTGCATCCACACACTAACACACCCACGCAGAGCTGAACTAAGGACATGGATGTGGCTGAGACAGATTTCCACACCCCTGACTAAAGTGGAGGCATTCCTACCAGGCCCCAAACCACATCAGTGGCTGACTAATGTCTTCCTGCATCAGGAACTTTGAAACAAACAGAATTTCTTTAAGACGACATCGATTAGCTTCATCTTACGCATCTGTCATACGTGACATGAAAGCTTAAGTTGATGCTTCTTTAAAAAGTTATATATTAAGTATTGAGATAATTATTGCATAGTAGCAAGTAGGTATGCCTTAGAGCTGTGTAACATTACATATACTTGTTTTATTATGTTTTAAAAATAAATGTTAACTGCTGCAGGCTGTAGCCATAAGCCTGCTCTTCCTCTCCAATCCTCAGTCCCCAGGACTGGACAAGAAGTAAGCACACATGGGTTCTATTCAACAGAGTAGAACAACTCCAGCTGGTCAGGATATGAGGCAGTGATATAATCTAATAACCCTTTTATACAAAGTGCTTCACTGTGAATCAGACTCCCATCGGAACTGAGAAGAAACAGTCATCAAATGTGCCTTTGTTTAGTGGAACATATACAGGAGGTAACAAAAACTAGAATCCCATTCATGTGCCTTGAGATATCAATGAAAATTAGTGTGATAAGTAAAGTGCAATATCTGCAATAAATGAGTCAGGCAAAGTCTAAAATTGAATAGGTCATGCCTGTGCATTTGTTCAGTGAAGCAATAAGAGTTGAGTTGATTCCAAAAACCAGCACAAAGCATCCCCTTTGTTTTACAACCCTTCTCAGATAACACATCCAAGGTGATGGTAATTATCTTAAATGATTTCTGCAGATTAAAGGCTAGTCCTAAAGAGGTTTTGGAGAAGCTAAACTAGTGCAGTCTGATGTTCTGCTTACCTTTGCTGCTCTCTGCCTGTTTGTCGTTGACATGTGCAAGTGGGGAGGACTTTGTCTCTTTCTGTGGAAGCAGGAGATCATTTCAGTCACTTCTACTGGAAAGTTGAGCTCTGGTTTCTTGTCTTAGTTAAAACTCAAGAACACATGTACCTTGTCACCTCCATCTGTCTTGCGTGTTCTCTTCATGATCTCCTCCAGACGCTGAAAAAGTAAAAAAGGAACAAAACAGCGAAAAAATGTCACATAGAATAAAATGCCAATAACACAATCTATACTAAAACATAAATAGAAACGCAGCATGCAATTTTTTAAAAATTTAATTCTATCTATTCATTTTTAACATAGAGTATTAGTATTTGTTCCAATACAAGGCATCTAAACAACAAAATGGATGTCATTAAACAACCAAGTGCGCACTATATTAAAATAATAATGGGCAGATCGAGAGAGCAGAAATCACAAATCAGTTGTAGAGTGAATGATATTGTCAATGCAGGTTCATCCCACTGCTCCTGAAGGGCTTGGCAAAGTAGGCACACATTTTGGGGGAGAATCATGCTGTTAGATACGTTCATCCAAAG